>NW_022900917.1:78230408-78284523 GCF_012274545.1 Fukomys damarensis
TATATTTATTATATAGATATATTATACACACACATTTATGAAATGAACAAAATAATATTCTGGCTTTGGGGAAAAGAGGAGAAAGGTAGTCATCTCTGTGAAATACAGGAGGGCCCAGGCAATAAACTTATATTTCTAAAACTCAGAGTTAAAATGAGCTCCATGAGTGAGGTTCTAGAAAGAGAATATAATTTAGCCCTGATGAAGAAACAATTTAATAAAATTCCCCATCTGATTCCAGGCAATAGTCCAACCCTCTCCATGCTTTGTTAACCATTAGGGAGATGTTCCGGGACAGGATGAATGTGTGTGCTGGAGGGGCTGGGATGCCTGCGTGCTGCACGTGGGAGACCTTCAGGAGACCTCGGTTCCACTTCCTGACTTCCAGAACCTCAGCACAAAACAAGACTTTTTTTAATATATATGAAATGGTTTTGCTTGGATGAAAATGAAGAAATAAAGCAATCTACTCCATATGCTTTATCATGTTCCATTGAACTCACATGAATCACCTTGAAAATGTTAAGGTGTCTAGGAGACAGAGGGGGAGAGAGGGGGGGAAGAGAAAGGGACATAGCAGAATAAATGTACTCCATGTACGAGGACCTTGACACGCACATTTCCCCTTTTATTGGCATTTGCCTCTTGTACGTCTGTACATTCTTAGTCTTAGGGAATGATGACCAAGAAAACAACCAGCCTTAGAACCATTTCAGTTCAGCAAGTGTGTGTGTGGTAATGAAGCACGTCATACACAGGGGAACTTCTAAAAGCCTTCCTCCACTTTATGTGAGCGAAGATAGGCATATTTCTAGAAGCACGTGACAGATTGGTCTTTCTGGCAGCAGATCCTAAAGTGAAGTTGGTTGGGGAAGATGCTAATTAGACATCCACTGGTTCCAGGAAAGGGATAAAGGGGGTGAGGAAGAGGGCATACTGATGTAGCTGGAGTCTAACCCCAAAGGAGATGAGTGATAATAGTCAAAAGTCCTGTGTTCAGCTATGATAGCTGGGCATTCATACGCCTCCCTCACTAAGTCATGGATATGAACTTTCTAGAGACAATGATCATAGGCAAGGCATCTTTGAGGGCTTTACAGCTGGAATCTGTCTGCTGATCACATTTCCTATACATGGGAAAGAAGACTTTTTTTTTTTCCCCCGGGGATTGAACTCGGATCCTTGCTTGCAAGGCAGGCCACCGAACCACTGAGCTAAATCCCCGGGGGAAGACTTTTCTTAATAATTTATATTTTTATAAAGAAATCAGTATGGAGAGTCCTCAGAAATCTAAAAACAGAAATTCCATTTGACCTAGCTATTCCCCATTTGATATGTTCTTAAAAAGGTCAAAGACAATATAGTAGTACCTCAGTTCACCAACTTGATTTTTTTCCACTATTCTGGTCACAATCCAGATAGGAAAAGAACCGAATCACATTCAGTAGTTGGGTTCAATGTTGAGCATATAGGAAATATGATTCGGTTCTCATCCTTTTGGGTTTGTGAACAAAATTGTGGAGAGAATTGAGTTCATCAGCAGGTGTACCAATGCAGTACAGTGATGTATACACACTCATGTTTATAGCAGCACAGTTCATAATGTATAAATCTTAGGAGCAGCCTACATGTGTGTCCATCAACCAATGAGTGGATAAGGAAGGCTTTTCTTTCATAATCGGAGACTGTGTGGTACAACTATGTGTCTCCTATTATGTACACATTGGAATGCTGACATTTATTTCTTTTGATATACTCAAGATCATTACTCTTCTGCATTTTTCATGGACTTCTCATCCTAAGAGGAAATGTAAGAGTCTGATAAATATAATGGTCTATATTCCCCAAAATGCTGTTTGTCCATGACCCATTCTAAATGCCCCTCCTACTCTCTCTATATAGGCTTACCTGATGGTGTGCGCTAACCTTCATTATCAGAGGTCTTAGTCTCTCATATTACTCTCTGGAGACCAAAGTTGCTATACTTGTCTGTTTATAGTCATAAGTACAAATAAAGAGTCCACAAAAGGTACCCAGGTGGATCACATGGGTGCTACCACTATTTCTCTTTACTTACATTTTGCAGCAGGACCCCAAATTCCACTTCTATTTCTGCAAATATGGTGACTTTATCTTGATCGTCCATTGACTCAAGAAGCTCATGTGTTTAGGGAGCAGCAGTGGGCTACAATTAGAAAGATAGAACACCTTAATGTCCCCTGGGAAAAGTGTAGCCCTTTCAAACACTGAGAGTTTTATTCTTACATATCTCAGATTGTGGAAATGTGAGATAAAAATCCTTAAGTTTTTATTTAGTGTGATTGCAATGGAAGCAGTCACTTTGCTTCTACTCCTTGATTTTCAGATCTGTCTGTTCTTCCTGTAGAGACTTGGTGTTATATACAATCTTTGATTCAAAGCATGTAATGAATCATGGCCCCTTCTTTCAGGTTATTATTTCAGATTTGGCATTCTCTTCTTTCCCTTGATCAAGACATTTCAATGCTTATTCAAGCCAGCAGCTTCAAGGAAGGCATCCCATTGTCATGGTGCTACTCTATTTTGTCCTTTGCTGCAAGTGAGTCTTTTGGTGATATCATGTGGGAGTCCATGAGGCGCCATAAAGTGTGTGCATACTAAGGTCCTACAGGATGAAAAGACAACATCCTGAAAGTATCTGCACACTTGTATTTTTCATGTGAAAAAACACCGTCCTTCTAGAAAAGCAAAGTGATGGTGTAGCTAAATTTCTACCAAGTGTTTGGGTATCCTAAAGGAACTGTCATATTAGGACTGAAATTTTGCTTTTCTTTGTGTCAAATCAGACCATCAGTGGCGTTAGCCTTGGAAAAACCAGCTTCATAAGGAGAAGCTCATGGTGTTGAGCCCATTCATGGCCTTCACCATTTCATTTGTGATTACTTCATTGAAATACTCTATGTGTCACTATTGGGATGGCCAGCACCAGAGCTGGAAAGAATCAACCCATGTGCCTGGTTGGCAAATTAGTACTTTTGCACTAGTTTGATTTTACTTGTATGGTGTTATGCCTGTTAAAAACAGATTTTCATGCTTAGTATTTACTCCATTCCTGAGTACCACTTTGTCCCTGCTGTTTCAACACTGTTCTGACCAGATTTACCACCCTCATGACTTCACACATGCACTCCAGTCTCGATGTGCTTATCTTTTTTGGTCACAGCGGATAGTGAAGTACACGACACTCAAATCTTTGCTCATTGCAAAGATTGTTATTCACTGTTCCTTTCAGTGGCACCATCCCAGTAGGGTAAAATTTTATTTCCACATAGAGTCCCACTCTGCAGTAACAAATTCATAAGCTATGCTTGAACATTTTCTTCCTCTTTCTTTTGGTCGAACAGCTCCCTCCCCAAAATAGCACAGTGTGAGTTGCCCAGAAGTTACTCTTTGTAGGAAAGGTGATTAACCAGGCAAGTTTTCTGTGCTAACTTTTTATGAGTTTTGGTAGTGTCCAGTGGCCCACTCACTCTCAGTCCTAGATGTAATGCCTTTGTTTTACCATGAATCACTGTTGGGCTTGTCTGGCATGACTTGTTTATGTAACCAAAAGCACACAGCTCATGAGGGGCAGTTTGGGGCACATTGCCATTTAATGTCCTATAGTCAGAGATTTTGTTTTCTCATGAAATTCTCAAAAACATACTTAGTTGCTGCAGGCACTTTGGATTAATGCCAAATGCTTGTGCTATATTTATCTTTCACTGAATTTTGCCAAAAAACCCTCATGACTTTTCCTCTCACCACTGTTATCTCCAATACCAGAAAATGGTACTGCTCATATAACAAGGCTGCTTACATAGCAGCCTGGACACAATACTGAACCGTTTTCTTCCTGAGAAACAACTAACACCTACCTGTCTCTGCGTTACCCTGAAGATGAACCAGTGCAACATTTGTACATGTGGCATCTTACTCTGAAGCCTAAAGAAGCTCATCAAACATTAATGTTTACTTTTTATTTCAAGAAGTATGATGCATAGCAATTTATCTTGTCCTCTGGACATCAAAAAATGGCTTCTGACTATTCAATTTTGAAAACTATAGATGTGAGTAGACTACAAATCTTTGTCTGGATTCTTTCACAAACTTTGAAACATGTTTTTCTTACCTACTCCTCCATCTTATTAGATACTCTTTGTTCATGTAGATCGAGCAATGATATGGCATCATTTGTGTAACTGGTCATTGTGATGTTTGACCGAAGGTTCAGAAGGTGTAAGTCACAGGAGGACAGAGTAGAAAAGTTAATACATTCCCTAAGGCAAGACTCATGATGTGTGCATATGTGGATGGAACTGTATTTCAGGCAAACAAACTGTCTTGATCATCTCCTTTGCTAAGGGTAGGAAAGAGTCCCACGTAGAACCTACGGGCCACTTACCTAAAGACAATGCTGCCATGCTCTGTCAAAGGCATTCTATTTGGCATGGTGGCTTCAACTGGAACTGCTACTTGGTTATCTTGAAATAACCCACAGTGACCCTCCAGAATGATTCCAGTTTCTCTGTTGTCCATGGTGGTTATTGAACTGTAATACAGTGATCATCTCCTAAAACCTACATCTTTTCAGTCCTTAAGAGTGATTCTAATCTTGCTTTTCCCTTAGGAAGCAGTTTTATTTTAAATTTCATATCTTAAATGGGGAACAATAGCGCTGGGAATTTCATTGGTTTGGCTTTTGTCTTTCTCACTATGAAGGTTTTTAACCCTTAAAGATCTCAATGGGAATAAATGGCCTCTGGATGGTCTGCTTATGCTGGAGATCACCATATGATAGATGATGGCCAAGACCCCAAGAGATCAGTTGGTATCTTTTTTAATTTTTCTACCTGCGATCAAACTCGGGACCTTGCACTTATGAAGCAGACAGTGGAACTACTGAGCTAAATTCCTGGCCCATTACAAAAGAACCATGGACATAGTTTCAGGTGGCAATTTAGCTAAACTATAGCACCCAGTTACTATTCAACCACCAATTTAAAAGGAGTGATAAAAATTGTGCCCTCTGGATGTTTAAATTCAAAATAAGCTATTGCAGTAAAAGTAAACATTCTAAGAATCACAGGATGAAAGTGTTTGACTGATGGTAAAGTGTATTTTACTATAATTTAAAAGATTTAAACATTCTCCATAGTTTCTGAGCACAACTCATTCAAGTGTTTAAGGCAATTTCTGTCAAATAAAAACATTACAGGATGTCCTTATCCACCTTATTTACTGGATCTGGCACTGTGCAGCTTATAGCTCTTCATGAAGTAAAAATGAACATGAAAGATGGATCTATGCTTTCAATTCAGGACATCAAGGCAGCCATGACAATATGATCACAGACACTCATGAAAGAGGACTTCCAGAATTGCTTCTGAAAATGGCAAGAACAAAGGGATAAGTGTGTTCTAAGGAAGAAGGAGTATTTTCAAGGGGATAAATGGTAGTGTGTATTTCACCATAATGTATTTTTTAATTAAGCATTTACTCTATGTTTTGATTATACCACATAGTCATTGCTATACAGGAATTTTGTAGATATGGTTACTATCAATAGTCAGGTGATTTTAAGTAAATAAATAGGAACAATTTTTTCCATAGACCTGACTCAAATACCAAACACAGTAGTCTCCCTAGTTATTTCCTTTCCCCATACAAAATCCTGATTCATCAGTAAACTTCTTAAGGATTAAATGATAACTTTAATTCAGGGACTATCTGTACTCACTTTCTAGGTGTACTACATGGTGTTTCCATCCAGCTAGGCAGTGATCTGTTCTAAAGCCCTTTCTTATCACCTGCTTTCTTGGACCCTTCTTGGTACAAACATTTGTGATGGACAGCTGCCAGTCTGCTGAAGGATGGAGGTCCGGGGAGCCTCAGATGTGCTAAGGGGAATGGGGTGAGATGACAAATAAAAGGGAGCAGATTTATTTAGCTTTAGCTGCTGTCTCTGCTGTATTTTTTATTATTGCTACTATTTTTAGCACTATGGTTTTTGCTACTTTACTCTTTTTTGCCCATATGGTTCCATATATACAAGATGACCTCAGAGAACATTCAATGATTACCAGAGATTAGGGAACATGGGGAGCATTGGACAGGAAACAGACAGCACAGGTGCATTTTAGGGGGTTATGTCGCTGCTCTTTTTCTTTTGTCAAAGTACCAACTGGGTAAAGAAAATCATCAGCATCTACAGAGGCACAAAAATGTTTAACTTCTCTAGCTTCATAGGGAGGCAATGCCAATGATGGAAATTCACATTAAATAAAATGGAGAAAGGTTCAACGTTCATTTACAAAGGTGCTTCCCAAAACAGACAATTGGTCCTGGGGTTCATTACTGTGGTTTTCCTCTTATTCCACCTTTTTTTTTTAATTTGATCTGTTTTCTACCCTCCATGTCTGTTTGCTGGAAGCTTGCGGTCTTGGCATTGTGCCCAGCTTGATTTAATTTCGATTTCCTTCTTATACAGCATCCTAGCTGTGGTTTGGAGATGACATTTTACAAATTATGTTTAGGTGTTTTTGTTTATTTATGGTAGGACAAGAACAGAAAGCTTGTGCCCAGCCGGTTTGGATAATGACATTTAAAATAGGAGACATAAAACTAATAGCAAAATATAATGCATACAAACGTGTGATTATGCAGAATGCTACCACATGTTTACATGCCTTCAAATGGAGCTTTGGATATAATAACAGGACAATGTGTAGTAGTTCTCTTCGTAATTTCTTTCTTAGTAATCTGCAGCCATGATGAGTCTCCCTTTGAAAGGATTAAGGTTGGATGTGATTCAGCTGGCAGTAAATTGAGGGTCTATAGAGTTTATCTCCAAACTCAGATTCAGAAAGTGATCTGGCCCCAAACACATTCTTAAGTCTCAAAAGGGTTGAAGTCTGTAGGCAAGGAGAGGATTGAGCAGCTGTATCTCCCTCCATTTGTTTCCTAGTCCTGCAAAGCTTTCTTAGTTTGGGGATTTAATCTTAGATGAATTCCATAGCACTTCTGATCACTTGTCAGCACAAAAATGCCCAGGTCTAATCAAGCATGATGGTACACACCTTAAATCTCTTGGGAGACTGAGGCAGAAGGCTTCCAAGTGTGAGTGTGGGCAACTTAGCAACTTTGTAAGATTGTCTCAAAAAAATAAGAAAAGGCCTGAGCATATTGCTCAGTGAAAAGGCACTTAATCCAGTCTCCATGTGCCACACACACACACACACACACACACACACACTTAAAAGTGTGATTGCACCAATGTAATCTCTCCATGAATTTTTTTTTTTTTTTGCTTGCAAACTTTTTCTTTCTCAGACTAGAAACCATCATGGAAAAAAGCCCAGGGAGGTCTTCTTCACCTGTTCATTGTACTTTTCTTTCTTTTTGCCTTCCCCTTTCACTGTGCAGCCTCTGATTGTTTATCTTGAATAGACAGAGATAGGGGAGAGAAGAGGTAAAGGGCAGAGACTGGGAAATGCTAATTCATGCCTTAGTGCTGTGTTTTGCAGATGTCCACATGCTGAATTATGCATTCCAGTGCCACAGGAACTTCTTTGGGTGGGCAACTTTCCAGGTGAGCCCCTGCCTGTGGGAATCTCCAGTTCATCCCCTGAGGATGGACACAGCCTTCCCTTACTACTCCCATTTTAGCTCTTTGTCTATTGCTCTTCCATTCACTACAGCACCCACTTCTCCAGTTTTTTTTTTCTTGAAGAAACTAGCAGTTTTTAAGTATCCTATATTCCAAGGAACACACATCCAGATACTTGCTTATTTTCCTTTGAAGTTCCACATTTGCTTAAGGTGAAAGTGTGAAAATCCTTCTTCCTACAGTGATAGATTTTATTACACACCTTCAATACTCAAGACAGCAGTGCTTCCAGACTCCAGATTCTGGCCTCTGTTCTTATAATGGTGATGTTCTAATACAGCCAGCATCAGCCAGTCGGTTATCCCATTGGCAAAGCCAGTCCTACAGCAGGGTCTTTAGAACAATGATCCTCTTCCTAACATTTGTGGCTCCTGAAGGATCCCTAGGACATCAGACAGAGCCATGCTTAACATCCTATTACAAATAGACCTTCAATAGTCAGACGAAGCTATATATAGACCTTCCTGTATATGCTGATTGATTCTTAGATTCCATTTGTGCAGATATGGCATCCAACAGTAACTGAATACAATAAGCTTATCATGAAATTCTGTGCCAGTGCAAGTTTCTGGTATCACCTCCCCATGAAACAAGGATTAACAGCTCACTAAAGGGCAATGTTTACCACCGAGAATATGAATGAAATTTCTGAGCCCTATCATTGTAGAATCTCAGCTATGAAAGTTAAAAGCCATAGACAGTGAAAAGATCTTTAATCTCCTTGTTTCACTTTTTCACCAATTTAATAGGGATTATAATAGTGGGGTCCACCTCAGAGGTGTTTATGAAGATTAACTGAGACAATACATGAATAAAACTTTATGGAAAAGAAATATTTAGTAATATTACAATGACTGGTTTAGGGTTCATGTTAACTACCCCCCCAACACACATCTCTGAAATGGAAGTGAAATCATTTCTGGAGAATTGGTGATTGATTTTAGTCAAACAGTTCAGGCATTGTTTATGAATGTCTCTGTGACCAAGCACTGTGCTAAGCATTAGAATTGGAAATTGAGAATGAAGGAAAAGGAATAGGAGGAGAAACACAATGAAATAGGGAAAACAAGCAACCACACAGCTGTCATGATGTTCTTTTTATATATTTAAGGGTCTGTTATAACTTGTGCAAATGCAAATCAAAATGGGATGGCAGTATTCACCACTCACATTGGCCAAAATGCTGACATTTGAGAACCTATTACTTCAGATAGAGTGGGGAAAACAGGCATCTTCAATACATAGTCAATAGTAGCATAAATCGATCAACTTTGGTGGAAGGTATTTGGAAAAGGTTTTTAAAAATTAATACACATGTATTCTCTGACTGTGGTGTCCTGTGGTAGGCATGCAGACTTATAAAGATACCCTGGCAAAAGTTCATCAAGGTACCTGAGTATGTTTACCTCACTTTATTGGCAATAAAGAAGCAACAACAAAAACTTCTTGAAACAAAGTATTTATAAAAATGAAGATGGCTATATAAATTATGGCATATACAAGTAAGAAAATACAATGTGATATTTAATAGAATTGAGGTAAATATGTATGTGTTCATATGGAAAGATAAGCACAGTATATCTTTAGATGAAAAAAGTTAAAAGCAAGATCTGTAGCCCTAAGCATTAGCTGTCAGTGCCTGCAAGCATAAAAAATACATGCACTCACCTGTGTGCTGAAATAGCTATAGAAGGAATTACAAGAAATTGATTACAGTGACTATTATTGAGGAGTTGCTGTAAAAGGGATTCTTTTTCTCTTGTATAATTCAAGACAGTTTTAATGTAGCCATCAGTGACTTCCATTACTTTTGTTTCTTAATTATCTTTAGCTTTTCTTTGAGTGGCAAGATCTTAGATCTATTTCATTTTTTCTCTATTCTTTGTGACATTTTAAAAGATTTTCTTCACCCTATATTGCACACACACACACACACACACACACACACACTAGTAGGGAAGGAAGACAGATCAGTGGACTCTCTGGTCTCTGGTACACACCCTCTTATTGTTCTTTATTCAACCTCTTCTATCTAATTCACTTATAGTAATGGCTCATTTTTATCAACAACTTGTTGTAGAAATTCTTCTTTCACTCCTGAAATCACTTTTTAAGTGGACACTGGTATCTCCTGGGGAAGTTTTAGGTGAGTAGGAATGTCAGGGTCGCATTCCCGCTCATTGCGTTTCGGAGAGTCAGGGGAGGGAGAGATCTCTCTCTCTCTCTCTTTTTTTATTGTCAAACTACCTTGAGAGTACTGATGGCTTGAGCAGCAGTCAGTGTCTTCTGTGCAGTGCAGGACCCCTGCTACTCACAGTGTGGCCACTGCCTTGGATCACCCTTCACGTCACAGGTGCCTCGCATTTTGTTTGCAGAAGGGATACAGATGCCCTCCCACTCCCTCAGCCTCTGTGCTCCTGCACCAGCACGTTGCCCTCACATCCCCCCGCGTCTCTTCCCTTGAACCCCGAGTTCTCCTTTTGCCTCAAAAATTATGGCTGCTGATTCCTATCTTGCCTCCGACCCATAAAGATAATTACTTTTTTTTCTACTGGCTTTCTCAGTATTTGGACTACTCTGGTTAAGATTACAGAGCCTTTCAAGTGAACTGACCCTAAAGAACACCCCAGATAGCAAAATCTTCTCTTCCAGAATTCCATTTACTGGAGCTGTCCCTGTAAAATTACCTGTCAGCTACCTGTCAATGGGTTTATTCTGTAACTTTCTTTACCCACCTGTGGAGATTCTATTTCTCTTTTATAGTTTGTGTAGTCAGTTATGCCTCTGTCAGCATCTGTCTTACTTCGAACTGACCCATTAGAGCAATAGAATTAAACTTGTACTGAGTTACCCAGGCATTCTGTTAAAATGCAGATTTGGATTTGGTAGGTCTGGGTGAGGCTCAAGGTCCTCCCTCTGTAAGAAGTTCTCAGCTGATGCTCTTCCTTCATTGTCCACACATTTGTACCAAACATGAAAGCTCCTGGTCCGGGGTCCAGCTTCTAGTCCACCAAACTCCTTCAGATGCATCTTTGGTCCATGCCCCCTTTAACCAAAGCAGGCAAGTGGATCATGACATGTAGTGAATGTCATGTTGGGGTTTCATCTCTATAAACTCTAGACTCTTGTGTCTACAGATAATTAAAACATATTTCTCAGCCTCTAAATAAAAATTGCAGCTCATATTGACCAAGCACTTGCATACCGTGGACTGAAGTGCTTTCCATTTACAACTTGTTCACAACTAGATCTCACAAATCTATGAGGCAGGCTCTACTCTTTGTAGTTGAAGTTCTTGAGGTCAGCTAAGTAACGTGAGGTTTCACAGTGAGACATGGGGTTGAAAGTCAAACTCAGATATGACCACTTTCTAAAGTAAGTCCTGTTAATTAGCAGTTTAGTTTATTTTTTATATCGCAATATAATATTGTGCCAAATGAGTAGACATGGCCAGAATACAAGGCAGTTTTGTAATTCCAAGTGGATATCTATTACCTGTGCTGTACTCACATTATCCGAGAGAACATACAAATCTACACATTTTAAAATTAGGTTTTAAAGATACGTGAAGCATCATAGGTTCAGTACACAACTATTTGTATTGCATGATTTAAATTCATTTTTATTTTCATTTATTTTTAATTTCCAAGTTCTAAGTTGTAGTCTGAAATTAAGCCTTTCTTGAGGAGGACATCAGATTCCTTATTTGTTCAAGAGGCAAGGAGTCTTCCAGCATAGTTATTTTTAAATAAACTGCAATAAATTAATCTTTAGGGGAGTTATGATCATAAACTATGGTGAATGCTTAAATTTCTTTTTAAAAAGTATTTCTACTGCAAGAGATGTATCATCATTAAACCCTACTCAAAATACTTCCCCTCTCTTTGAACACAATTATCCCATTTTTCTTGGCACTTTCTGAAGCAGTTCTGCAAGTCCCCTTTCATGTACGTCTTTAGGTGAATTGTCCTCTCTGCCTTCGTCTTCTGAACTGATTCAAAACATTTACTTTTCATGGGCATTTTGATTTAGGAGAAGAATCAGAAATCACAAGATGCCAAGTCCATTGAATAAGTTGTATGAGCACAGACTGTTGCGTTTCTGTGAAGCTGCCTTTCCGCTGAGTGACACTGTGTAGTGCAATCTTGTATACTTATCACACCTCATAACAACCCTCACAGAAGAGGACTTCCACAAGTGCTTTAGAAAGCAAAAAGAATGGTGGAAGTGTGTTCAAAGCAAGGGAAAGCATGGGGAATCAATACCAATGTATATTTTACTATCTCCAATTTTTAATTTAAATATTCACTAGACGTTTCAATTATACCCCATAAGTCTACTTACTGTCCACCTTTGAGAAAAGGTCTAGGTTAGGGCTAGCAATCTGAAATTCAAAAATAAACAATAATTCAAATGTATGGCTAGGTAGAGAATGTCTTAAACAGATGATTTCTAAGCTCTTTACTTTCACAGTCCAAGCCAGCTGACACTAATCCCTAGTGAATGTGACTCCTGCTTTCAGCATGGAGCATCTTTTCTTCACTGTAGGAGTAGCATTGAAGGGAGAAACTCGTTTTATGTCTGAAATCCTCTCCACTCAAGGTGAGTGATTAGTGTGACTCTCCTAGAGCAATTCCAACTTGGGATGCTCTGTTGGTTGGGTGAGAGGTGGCTTAATTAGCAGGAGTCAAGAAGCAGCTGCCAGACATCTGAGGCTCTGAGGCTCTGAAAGGCTGTTGAGCATCTGCTATGACTTTACAAAAGCCTGAGGGTGGGAAACCAGGGGGAGTAGTCATTTCTAGGTGTGTTTCTGTTGCTGAAATTGTCTGCATGCAGATGAGCCCATTGATCTCTATTTGCAAAGTCTTCACAATCCATAATCTTCTTAGCTTGAAGGTGTGTGGCAGGGTCTGTCTGTATGTCAGGCGGCAGAGCCAGTAGTATGGGTTGTCTTGGGTCAGCACGGAAACTGCTCTCTCCCTCTCCCTCTCCCTTTCTCCCTCCCTCCTGCCTTCCTACCTCTCACATAATCATCAAATATTAGAAAAGGGAAGGCCCAAGGAGATCACTGAGTGATAGCCACGAGATTTATTTTTAACACTTTCAATACTAAAATGCATTGAGTTTTCCTATGTCAGGACATTCTGGCAACATGAAAGTGTTAAAATTTCCAAAGTGATTATTCTTTGGAGTGTTTCATTTCATTTTACTTTTTATTAGCATGCATTTATTGTACATATCAGTGAGGTTCAGTGTAATATTTCAACGCATGAACACAGTGTGCATTCATCAAATTAGGGTAATTAATATTTCCCTTTCCTTACTAGCATCATCATTATTATTATTATTATTTTGGTACCTGGGACCAAACTCAGGACCTTGTGCTTGTGAGGCAGGTGGCAGAACCACTGAGCTAAATCCTTGGTTCTCCTTATAATTTTTTAATACTTGTGGATTTGTGCTCTTCTATGCCTTCATAAAATGCACAAAAGGCTATTGTGAACTGCAATAATCCTCTGTGATATGGAGTACCATACTTTATTCCTTCCTCCGCCTTTCCATACCCTTCCTAATCTCAAGTAACAAATAGTCTACATTCAGATTCACTTTTTTTAAAGTTTCCATGGATGAGAAAGAACGCATGATATTTGTCTTTCTTATCTGATTTGTTTTACTTAGCATAATGTCCTCTAGTGAAGAGTGTACCAATCAACACAGGCTTGCAGATATCTACTCTGTGTGCTGATTTGAATTCCTTTGGACAAAATACCAGAAATAACACAATTGGATCACATAGTCTATCCATTTTTATACACAGCCCTTTTTGAGATTTTTCATGTTAATAAGGTATAAATAAAAATTGAGAGATGCAAAGAAGTAATTTTTCACATAGAAAGTGATAGAACTGAGTCCAGATCACCTAAATCCCAGCCTACTCTTTTTCAATCCATTATGCCATTCTTCTTTGCCATCAGCTGTGACATTGGGAAATTTCTGTGGTGTATTGCATATTAGCTATCTTTGTGCATCCAATGCCCCATTTCTGGGGAACTCTTTGCAATATTTTGATTGGATAGCAACCAGTGATAGAATTTCAGCCTCTGACCTTTGATTGGGTAAAATCTACTTCTTAAAGTCATTCATTCCTTTTGTCTAAACATGTAATCCAGGACTGTGCCTATAATCAAACTGGATCAACAGAGTTCCCCTGGATTATACAATTTAGAAGTGTAATAAGAATATTATGTAATAAGATATATTATGCAAGGGTACAACTCTTCAATGAAGTATGTCATTATACTGTGTACCTAAAATGTACCAATAAAATTTCAACTTCTTTTAAAGCTTAATGGTTGTAAGCTGGTAGATACCACAGTGCATCTTCTTTGAAATAAAGTGAGAAGCTGATTGCAGTTGGGAAAAATGAAGGCACAACTATGACATGCAGTCCAAGAAATGCCTTTTGTGATGGAGGAGAAAGAAAATGAATATATCCCACTTAAACTTTTAATGCTTATGTTCGGTTCTTTCTGAAGCAATTCTTCTCTGATCACAAATGTGTCTCCAGTAAGCTTTTAAATTGTTCCCCACTGAATCTTCATACATTTTTCTCTGCTATGACCTAAGTGGTAGGTTTTTGGCTTTGTTTTGCTGCCTCCTCCTGTGCCATAAATGTATATGTTGAATCTCTAACACCAGTGTTACGGTATTTGTATTTGGAGCTTCTGGGAAGTCATTGGGTGATATGAGCAGAGCTATTTTGATAGGATTAGTGCACTCCAGAGAAGAAAAGATTTCTTTTTTGAGCTTGCACAAGGATCATTTAAACACATAACAAGAAGGTAGCTATCTGCAAGCCAGGAAGAGGCCTTTTCAGTAGAACTTGGCTACTGGCATCTTAATGTCAGACTTCCTTCCTGCAAAACCATGATGTAAATGCCTTTTTTTAACCAATGAGTCAGCATCATATTGAAATTGAAGATTAAGCTAAAATATGCTCTATCTGCCTTCCTCATACTGCTGAACATGGTGACTCACTTTAAAATTTGGCAAATTCCTAGCATTCTACCTAATCTTCTCTGTGTTTTCTGTGTCTTTCATTTGAGTTGTACCTCAGGATTTTTCTGACTAAAATCAGTCCCCCCCAAAAAAATGTTATTCTAGGATCATCAGTTGCTACTTACTACTTATCTCTCACTGAGCTTGGTCACTAGCTCTCAGACTACAAGTCAGGGTAATGTAGTAAAAGTGTGTAGGCTTTGGATTGGGTCACTACTGAATTAATCTAAGCACAGCTGTGTAAAAACAATGGGACCTTGAACATGTCTGTCTAATGCCTTTCTCTCTCTCTCTCTGTCTCTTTCTCTGTCTCTTTGTAAACTCACTTTCCTATATTACGAGTATTAGAAACAGCACATGTGATTATATCAAGTCAGCTAAAAAATCCTCCAGTTCACATACT
This sequence comes from Fukomys damarensis, assembly GCF_012274545.1. Taxonomy (NCBI): domain Eukaryota; kingdom Metazoa; phylum Chordata; class Mammalia; order Rodentia; family Bathyergidae; genus Fukomys; species Fukomys damarensis. Next base: position 78,245,558 of record NW_022900917.1, read on the forward strand.
TTTTTTTCATAGACCAAAAATTTAAAATATACTCTTTTGGCAATTTTAAAATATATAATGCATGATTCTTGACTGTGGATCTATTAATTTGCTTGATTAAAACATTCTATATTATATACATATATCAAAATATCATACTGCATTCTACAAATGCATATAATTTTTATATTAAAATGATAGTTTAAATTTAAAAATAAATTACTATAAAATAAATAACATGAAATTATATTAACTGACATTAATTAAATTTCATCTAAGTTATTTTTAGTATAACTATTTTACTTCTATTAGTTTAACTTTCTGTTGGTTCATTGAAAGGAACTGATAGGTGGCAGGACTACATTCCTTGACAAGCAAGATCTTTAATTTTCAATGTGTATGAATCTGATCAAGTCCTTAAACCTCCTACTGTTAGATCTTTGTGTGCACAACAATATAATAAAACTGGATCTGTGGACCTAACAGAGCTCTTAGGGAGGCAAAATAGTACTCATCTGTGTGGCCATTTGCAAAATTAGATTGTTCTCTCATTTTCTGGAAGTAATCGGACCAAGTGTGCTGTTTCTCCTTGCCCTAGAGATTTTCCTTTCTCAACACAGTAGTGCTGTCTGCAAAAGTTCCTTTCCAAAGTTAGAAAACTAACCTAAAGAAACTAACCTGAAGATACAAAACTCAAAATCTATTAATAAACACTGGAACCAACAGAAGGGAAACAAAAACTATATCCTCAGGCATATTGTGATACAAAGGAAAAAGCAATTACCAGAAATGAATGTGTGTTCAGGATGACTTCCTTCATTCAAAAAGAAAATGATCCACTGCTAGCCCACTGAAACAATGGACACCCATCCAGCTGTGGAATGGCAATATGATTTTGCCCCCCAAATTTTACAGCTGTGATTACATTAGAATAGGAAAACAAAAACAAAAACAACAAAACAAAACAAAATATGGCGGAAGGTGCACATCAAATGTTCAGTGAGCCAGGTGGCATGCGTTTGTGTTTGATTATTTGTTGTATAGGTGTGAGAGGAGGGAAAAGCTCCATGGTTCCAGAAGCCTCAGACTCAGGGACAAGATAGTTTTTATGTTACTAGATGAAGGGAAAACAGAAGAGCAAAGCTACTGGCTCACACCACTTCTATCTGTGACAAGCCAAGGGTACATCTGATCTGTTCTTTCTTACTTTACAGAAACATTTGGTAATTAATTTTCTTCTCCTGGTATGGTTGCTGTAATGTGCTATCTTCTGTGATATTTGTAGCAGTATACCCAACTATGTAAAACAAACCTTAATGGACAGGAAAAATAAAATAAGCATTAATACAATTGTAATAGGGGCATCAATACCCCATTATCACAAATGGAGAGACCAACTAGACAAAGAAATTAACAAACACTTGTCAGAACTGAACTAAACCTGTGAACAAATGGACTTAGTGGATGTCTACAGAGTGTTCCACCCCGCAACATCAGAATACACATTCTTGTAATGTGCGCATGGGACATCCTCCAAAATAGGCCACATTCTAGCCCATAGCACATACTTCAGTAAATGCAAAAGAAATGAAATCACCTTATGCATATCATTTGACCAAAATGCAGTGAAACCAGAAATCAACAGCAAAAGAAACCACAAAAGTTGCATAAACACATGGAAATTTAACAACACCTTCCTGAACAACCAATGGGTCACAGATGAAACTAAAGTAGAAATTAAATAGTATATACAATTAAATGATAATGCTGATAGAACATACAGAACCTACAGGACACAATGAAGGCAGTCCTAAGAGGAAAATTTATAGTGGCAAATTCTCACATTGGGAAAACAGAATGAGCTGAAATAAACAACCTAATGTTGAACTTCAAATGACTAGAAAAAGAAGAATAAGTCAAGCCTTTGCAAAGCTCATACAAGGGAGGAAATTGTAAACATCAGAGGAGAAATTAACAAAACCTAGATTAAGAAAACCATACAAAGAATTGATAAATTTAGTTAAAAAAAAAACAGCAGGCACTAATGTCAATTTCACAGGAACTTTGAATTCTAGTGGCATCCAAGGTACTGTATCAGAAACTTGGAATTCCTCTTTTCAAGAAATTGGAGATTTCCTTGTGAAAATTAAAAAGATAAAGAAGCTGTTCACAGAAGTAAAAATAGAAAAAGTAAGCATCTATTTGGAAAATCAAATCAAATCAAAAGGACTACCATCCTTTATTTTTATTTACCATATAAATAACCTACATGACTACCATCTTAGATCTATGCATGAAGGTATAAGACACTTTACTAAATATTCCAAAGATGTTTATTTAATTCTCTTTTTAAAAATAAATCTGTGATTCTAGAAACGTAGATCTGAATAAAGCAGAACCTTTGCTCTCAAGGAGGTTGCTTTTTAGCAAGAGGAAGAGTGTACATACACAAATTCAAAAAAGTATATAGTAAAGACATTTGTTTATAAAAATCCTGGCTGGAAAGAGAGTTTTAGAAAAAAATTTCTGAAGGAATTAACCTGTAGTTTTAGATTTCAGAGGCCATTTGAATGATACAACCAGGGGAGAAATGTATTTCTAGACAGTTCTGACCTATCAGAATTTGAGCTCTAGCAATTTAGGGGTCACCTGAGGTGACCTTTATAAGCTTGTGATCCAGTACCTGTTGAAGATGCACAGGCAACATATTCTGAATTTTTCCTGGTATTTTTCTTAATTGCACACACACACAAACACTCCAGAGATTAATCTCTCTAAAAAAGGAAGACCTTCAACTATTATCCGTTAATACCAGGAACATACACTCCTCCACTTTGGCTGATGGCAAGGTTTATTTCTCAAGAGGAGCTTCCAGAATGTTGATGTAATCAGAGCATCATATGGAGAGACAGGTAGAACACATCATGCTTAAAGTGGAACCTGGCAGCTGGCAGATGATTTGTCCACAACAAACGTGTGTGCAATCAGAGAATCAGTTTACACTTAGATATGAATACTCAGTTGACAAAAATGTTTACTTAGTGGGATTTTAGCTGTTCATTCCTTGTATAAAAACCAAAGTTTACAGACAAAACATGCTTCCATTGGAAAGTTGACTCCTGTTAACCGTTAAATTTCCCTTCTCTGAAATCATTTTGTTTTCAGAAGTTTCTGACCTTTCTGTGATAAATGTGATTCACTCTGAAATTCAAGGGTCAAACAAAAAAGGGGAAAGTCTGACATTTGGTATCATCATCCATTAGGTTCAATAAGGCCAGAAGCCACCTTAACGGGTAAAATATGTCACCCCAAATTGATAGTGCTTTCACTCATGGTGAGTATTTGGGAAATTTTTAACTTATTTTTCCTATTTGAAGTTGATATACTTTGAGATTATATTTTCTTTAATACCCAAATCATACAAAACATGAACACTTGTGGCTGTACTTCTCTTGCATCAATGAGATCCTTCTTAGCAGTTAATTGTTGTCAGGTTTCCCCTTGTATTAGTTCTATCTAAAGATAGGAAAACAAGCTGGAGTCTAGAAAAGCCTCTGTCATTTATTCCCTGTAAGACTTGAATCTGGCCCTGAACGTTTTTCTTTAAAGGAGTTTTCATCATTGAAAGTAATATTTTTTCAATGAATAAGTTTTCATTTTCTGCTGTTCGTAAAGCACTGAGCAAGGAACTGAGGCCTTTGCTGTAAAGACAAGAGCTTACTCTCTGATTGGCCAATGACCAATGAATGGGATGGCACCGAGAATGTGCTGTGACTTAAGCACTTAGTAATATTATTAAGTAATATTGTGCTGAGTATATAAACCAAATGTTTATATCACAGCAGGCTTCCGCTCACAAGCTGCATAAAGAAAAAACAAAAATCCTTGTCTGGAGAAAGGAAAATATATCAATTCAACAAAAACTGGCGGAGGGTTAACTCCATCCGAAACTCTTCTGGATGGTGGAGTATGGTATGCAGTAAAAGTGCCCTGCGTAGTCTTTCCCTGTAGAGATGATTTATTTGTCTTAGTATTTATCTGAGGACTTGGTAGGAAAATCTATGTGAAACGCTTTAAAATTATTAAGTGATGATTCCAGATATCGGAACATATTCCTATGAGTATTAGGACTCCAGTTTCATTATATTATTCTGTATATTCTTGTCAAATTTTGGCCTTTGCCTATGTGTTTGAACACAGCTTATTTCTTTGCCATAAAAATGAGAATATTAACCGACCTTCTATACAACCATATGGCTTCAAGGTTTTCTGAATACATTATTGACTTTGAATACTCTTGCTGTAGGTGAGACAGCTGGATGGTCAGGTTAGTAGAGCAGAAGTGCATCCTTCTTTTACATTTAAGAATTGTGTGGAGCAGAGGCAATATTGAGAAGGATGATGAGAGCTCACATAGACTGCAGGAATTGCTGGACTGAGGAATGCACAGACCTGGCATTCAGAGCTCCTGTTGACTTCAGCAGAGGGTGCCGGGGTCTGCCCAACACAAGCCTGGACAGCGGTAGGGAATCCCAGAGGGTGCTCAGTGGGGTCACCTTGGAATGCATTTGTTGTCTCTGTCTGAAATCATGGTTCTAATTGTACAGAGGAGAGGGGATCGATTGTGTGGTATCACATACTCGTCAATGAAAGGAAGGCTCCTAAATCAAAGTCTAGTGCACTGTTTTAAATAAAATTTATATTTTCTTTTCTCCCCAAAATTCACTGATCTTTAGTGACCAGAGGTTATGCATTTTATTGTACATTAAAATTATTTATTTTATAACACATAAAATCAGATGATATGACATTGTAGTGACTTAGACATTGCCTCCTCAGACTTTTTTCACTCTTGTTTCCAACCTTAACAACATGAATAACAGCAAACCACAGATCATATTCTAATTTATTGTGCAACAGAAAATCCATTCTGAGTCCCAGAAATTAAGATGATCTGTGCAAGCTTCCAAAGGCCTCACTGAATCAGATGTCAGAGGTGCCTTCCTGAACCCCTTGGTATTTGGGGAATGTTGGCCCAACTCTCAACTGCCACATGCACCATTCTCATGTGTGGCCACTGCTTGGCTGCAAAGCTTTCCTCTCCTTGAGGAATTACTGGGGTAATGGTACCCTTTGGAGAAGGCTTCACCCAAGCCCTGACGAGTGGCAGTGCGTTATTGTCTCGGCAGTTCCACTGAGCAGGGAGCGAGACAATATTATCTGAGGAGTGTGTGTCCCACACTGGCTCATTGGATCCCCAGCAGGATGACTCTCTGGCCACCAAAAATGTTGGCTCCTTCCTTGTCCAAAAAAACTTCCCTGGTTCTTCCCCTGACTTAATTCCCACTTCTCTGCTAGCATTTTCTGAAGCTCCTGTCCAGATGCACTATACTTTCATCCTTGTCTCACAGACCACGCCTACCAAGAATGAAGCAAAAACTAACTCAGACAGCAAATTGGCTAAATGTTCATGGGAATCACCTCCTGTCCTGGGGTCAGGGATATACAGTAAACAAAACAGAAAAATTCATTGCCTTCAGTCTGCTACATAATTATTTGTGCTCACCTTCCTTAGCATGTGTCCCCACTGAAAGAAAGGGGAATAAAAGAGAAGTGGTGATTTCAGCTTAGATGCTGGAAAGAATGAAGCAGGTGTCAAACCCTGAGGCTTGAGACCTTATATTTGTATAGCAATGCAAAGCGTACAGGAGCTGGCACCTATAACATGTCAAAAGTAAACCAACCGAGACTTCTCAGGATGCAGGGAAACAGTCTCGCCATTTCAGAGATGAGAAAATGGAGGCTTTAGAGAAATGACTGAACAGATTAATTTAACAAGGAAACACTGAGGCTATGGCTCTAAAGCCCATCATAATTTATCCTCTAGCCCAAGTCATTGTCACTGCAGCCTTTTTGACAAAATGTGAAGATAGAGCTGTGTGCAGAATGATCTCTTCCAGTGATCCTGGCTTGCTGCTAAATTATATTTTTTCACCTTCTTTTGAAACAGGCAGATTAGGTCACTGCTGGGAAGAGCTGCCTCCATGGACCATTGATTTGCTTTCACTGGGTATTTCCTTTCCTGGCAGAATAGTTTGTCAGTGATACTAGGTAAATGTAACTTATCATGCATTACAAAAGTTTATAAATCCAGAGAGGTGAATAAAACAGGGAAAATCGCTATTGCTTAATATAAGGATGCTGATGTGCTTGTGTGGGGGGAGAGGTTACCATGGGCATCAAATCCTCACAACACACTGGCACAGGTCCTAGCTGAGAACAGACCCTGGTGCACTTCTCTGACCATCACAATGCCCACAACCTGGTATTGCTATCTACCGATGCACAAACCTGTGCAACGTTCAGGCCTCCTGGTTCATTTCAGCCCATGGGTAGAGCTTAACATGGATGAAAGACTACCACAAACTCAACCACCATCTGGTATCAAGTAGAAGTGAATGTTATTGGCAATCTGTTATTATAAGTATGATGAAAATAACAGCAGCCATTTATTGACCAGATCCTACAGTCAAGATATTGGGCTGTGCAATGTACATGTATTCTATTTAACCTTCAGAGGTATGTGCAAAAAAGCAAGTGCTGTCATTTGTCTCTGAAGTGGAAGTGTTCTCCAGAAATCCCTGTACTGAGGACTTGATCCCCTGCATTATTGTTCAGAGGTGGAGTTATTTGGGGTGATTGTAGCAGGAAAGCACCAACCTCAGCAATGGTTTAATCCATTGTTCAGTTCATGGCTAAGAGTGTTGTTAGGAGGGAGGACTTTGTAAAAAGAAGCAGGTCATTGGAGGCATACCCTGTCTCCAGCCCCTTCCTCTCTCTTGAGCCTTTTCACTCTGCTTTCTGCCTGCCACGGGTTGACCAGGTTTCCTCTGCCACCATTTTTCCATGATGCCTTGGGCCAGCCTACCATGGACTGAATCCTCTGATATACATGAGTCAGAGAAAACCTCTTCTCCTTTAGGTTTCAGGCATCAGCTACTTTGCCCCAGCAATAGAAAAGCTCACCCATATAGTATATTGATTCATACCCGTTTTACAGACAAGCTAACTGAGGCATCTTCATGAACAATGCAATCACCTGGAATTTAACTGGATGAACATAGGCACAAACCAAGGCCCACACTTTTTTTTTTTCTAAGAATTATTTACATTCTTACCTTCTCTGCCCCTCACCTTAATGACCTTGTGGAACTGAAATTCTCTTGCACTGAACAATTCTCATGCCTTGCCATTCATCTCCACTAGAGATCGCACTTTTCCTGTGAGCAATGAAGATTTGTCCCATGGCTAGGCCAGATGATTAAGACATAGGTACACATAACTGTGATAGCTTCCAAACATTTAGTACCTCTTAGAGCAACTGGGTATGTTTTCTTTTTTCTACTTAGTTAAGGTTACATTATACTTGGCTTCTGATGTGACATATCAAGATTAGGAAATACATTCTGCAAGCTTGTTTTCTCAGTAATAAAATAACTCAGTGAGCACTTTCGATCTCCATTTCTTAAGACAGAAAACCCTCTATGGTGACTTCCTGTTGTATGTAAATACGGACATTTAATTAGCATATATACAACCTGTGCTAATAAAGAGAAGCAAAGTGTATACATTCAAGAGAATTCAGCATCAGAGAAAAATGTTGTTAATGGGCAGTCTGGAAAGTATTTAACTCAGATTTCTCCGGTTGGGATTTTACAATAGATGGAGAAGATCCACATACAGAAGAGACTAGAGTGAACAAAGACAAGAAGAATGTAGAATAATTTCAGAAGCCAAAACTTGATAGAAGATGGCTTGAGGTTTGATGGAAGAAGGAATAGGTCTCATCCAGTTCCCTCATTGTACCTAAGGGACACTGAAAATTTAGCAACTCAGTGGAACTTACAATAGTTAGTTGTAGGAATAATTATAAATAGAACAATATTTTCTGGAGATGACTAGTTTGTCCTCATAAGATTCATCCAATAAGATTTTACATTAATAGAGAAGATGACACCAAGTGGCAAAAACACACAGAAACATGACTACCAGTGAGTACAAGTAAAGTCATAAGGAAATGAAAGAAAAAGGGTACTTAAAATTTTGAATGTTTCCATGGCAGAATGATTCACTCAATCTCCTAGCTGATCAAAACTAGATTCTACCTAGATTCTGGGGTTGTATTTCAGTGGCTCTGTGCCTACCTGCCAAGTGCAAGGTCCTGAATTCAATTCCCAGTACAAAAGAAAACAACAACAAAAAACTAGATTCTACCTTTCTAAACAACCTCTTCCTCATGAAATTTGCTCTCTAAAACTTCTCCCTGAAGCAAACTTAGCCATAGTCCATGAATTCTAAAGACTAAATTATACAATTTGGCTTTTCCTGTTTTTTTTTGTTTGTTTGTTTGGTTTTAGTACTCAAACTAAGTGGTCCTACTATAGCTGCTCCAAATCCCCTGAATCATCCGCCATTTTGCAGCAGAATGCGTTAGTTTTCCTTAGGTTAGAAATGCTTTTGAGGACCTGAAAAAAGCTTTAGTGTTTGCATGAAGACCAAACCCAGAACAAATTGACTTAGATAAATGCACGCTGTAAGTGTCCTCCGTGTATTTTTAGATGCCCCCATAGCACATATCAATGTTAGTGCACTCAGGACTTATAAATTCTGATTAAAATCTCTTGTTTCACACTTTATAAAATTAGTTCACAAATAGTCACATAAAATGTCTACCTCAGTAGTGAAAATAAAGTGACTGAACTAGGACTTTCCTTCAGTCACATAGCTGGAAGGGGCTGGACCTACTCCAGAACTTTTGGTCACATTACATCACACTGTATTTTTCTCTCACTCATCTGTGCTTTTCCATTTACAGATATTGGCTGGCAGGAGTAAGTGGGGTGGTCTGCAGAGAAAACCTATTACCTAATTGTAAGTGCAACTTAGATATAAGAGATGAAGCAAATCTTTTAAAGCTCCTTCCTTCACCCAGCCCCCCAAAAAGCCCAGGACAAGTTTCTGAGTGTGTAAATTGGGCACATGCAGCGAGCCCACATGAGCTCTGTGTCACCTGGAAGTTTGCAAACAGCTGTTCTTCAAATATTCATTTGCTTTCCCGTGTTGCACATCAATTAACCATAAGTCAGCTTCACAGTCCCATTACACTTTGTTCCTTTGGCTACAACTGGGCCTTTCTCATGCAGAAGGCAATCAATGAGAGATAGATTTGCCAGGCTTAATTGAATCTTCCATATCCTAGACTGCCTTTTCCATTTGATAAGAAGAGAGATATTTAAATAGGCGCTTGCATCCCGAATGTCAAAATCTTTTAGCTGGACTAGCAAAATTATGCAAAGCACTTGTTCCTATCCTGGACCAAGTCCCTGCTTCTAATCCATCCCCTCTATGAGGCTGTGAGAATATCAATGTCCCAGATTTATGTCTTATTCATCTTTTCACCCCTAGCGTCTATCATTGTGTTGTGTATTTAGCAAATTCATGTGGATCATGGGTGTCCTGCAGTGCTTGCTTGTGTGGTGGAGGGACAGTAGGAAGCAATGTAAAGTTTTTACCTCCATAGCTTCTAGATTCAAGGGAGAAAGATAACACATTAAAAAAAATAAGCAAGTTAGTGAAATAATACTAAAAATAATAGCTATAAATTCAAGGGATAAAGAGATGGGGAGGGAGGATTTTACTTTTTCTTTTTTCTTTTTATTGACTTTATTGGTACATTCTAGGTATACAGTACAGTTATATTCATTACTGGGATCTTGTACCTTTCCATGACAGGTCTTGGTTCTCATTTTTCCCCTTATCCTTACCCTCCCTTCAACCCCTCTTCCCCTCCCTATTTACAAACACTTTATTTCCATTTTTTCATTTTCTTATATTTTTTTCTTTTCCCTTATTCCCTTCCTCCTACCCTTCCCACTTTCCCTACACCTTTAGCACTTTTCTGCCTATTGTTAATTATCTCATTAGGATCTTAAGAATGAGAAATTAGAGTCATTCATATGAAAATGGATACATTTTGAAGATATACTCCTAAGTGAAATAAATGTCACACATGTGTAAATACCGAGTAGTTTCTCTGGTGTGAAAAACTGTAATAATACACAAGATCCTAATGAGGATTTTACTTTTGATGACTGATTACTATACTGACTCCGCAGTAGCCTCATTGGAATAGTGAACAGAATAAATGGACACAGGTAGCACCTGGTACCCGGAGGAGGAACGCTGGAAGAGAAGGAGCAATAGGTATAATTCCCGAGAACCAGAACACATCTAGGATGCTTGGCAGAAGAGTAAGAAGTACCTGTAGCACTCAAGACGATGCTCACCATGCAGTAAACCCGCACGAATACTTGCTGTGCAGATTGCATGGTGCTTCTCCCTCTGTCCGAATACACTCCCAGATATGCCAAAGTGCTATTGGTCTCGCCAGGCTAGCGGCCCCATTAAAGGAGCTCTGGGACGGGAAGGGGACTCAGGTTGGCTGAGCAGGCCCCGGTGTGCTGTTGCACACGCTCGCAGGCCTCATGTTCATTCCCCCCTTCACTCCTCACGCGGAGCAGGTCAGTGGGGTGTGAGGATTCCGGTGGCACAGACAGGGAGGCTGCAGCGATGGCACTGCGTGGCCCTGCTCACGGTTGCACAGCTGCATGTGTGGAGCTCCAATGTTGTTTGCTGCCTCGTCCGGAGTCAGGTGAAAGAGAAGCCTTTCTCTTGATAGTGGAGATGAAGGAAGGCGTCCACTCAGTGAAGCGTAAGATAAATTGTGGCAAAGTCTACTTTGTTGTGAGCTTACCAGTCAAAGTCTGCAGGAAACAGACATCCCATTGGAAGAGTGCTTCAAAAGTGAAATGTAAGGAATGGCTACTGAATTGTGGCTCCTTTTGGGAAACTGGTGAAGGGTGATGAAGCTCTTAGTTGCAAGAGAAGGAACCCATGATCTCTCTCTGGCCCGGAGATGAAGCAGGAATGTTTAGCACAGGGAAGACTCTTTGGGATACTGCAAGCTGTGTGAGAGGAGTTTGCTAGGTGTCTCAAGTGCTTTCCCAGTTTTATTACTCAAAGCCCTAATTATTGAGAAGGGTCTCAGTCCCCAGCCAACAGTTTCACACAGAAGCTTAGAACGAATGGCAAGGCAAAGCCTGGGAAGGTTGGCAAAGCAAGACTGACAACTGGAACAAAGTCTTCTGTCTTCTGTCAGTAGCTTATGCTGGTCATAATCGAGGTGAAGCTCAAACAGAGGTGTATCTGTTTGAGTCTGTAAAGGTCAGCTGTCATCAGGGCATGAAAAGACAGAATGGATTGGAGAAGCCCCATGGACAGTAGCGACTTCAGAGACTCCTGTCTGCTAGGTGTGGTGGGCTGCAGAGTGGAGGAGCTGTTTACAGAACACAGATTCCCTGCTTAGCATAGAACCCTTAGCTTCTGATAGCACAACCTTGATTTGCTAATTCCATCACCCAGTCCTTCCCCGGAATATTCCTGCTCTGGTCTCAAGCACTGCTCAGGTGCCTCCATTGCACCCACATTGGCTGACTCTGGCCTTGCTCAGTTTTCTCTGCTTCTGCAGTGCCGTGCACACTGGTATCCAAGCAGTTCAGTCACTTCTAACCTCATATCTCTGCCTTCAGCCATAACCTAGTGTGATATGTTACACAATGTGTGCATTCAATCAACTTTTGTTCTGTGCAGAACTGAATTGAAAAACAAAATGTGACAGGGAAAATGTTCCACAGCCCAAAGTCTTCACAAATATCCAAATGGCCTGATAAATTTAATGAGAAGAATAATACAGATTTCTCCCAGGAACTCCTTACGTGTCTATTTTTGGAGGTAAATGCTCATTTATCTACTCTCAGAGAAATGAATTCTACTTCAAGAAGACAATTTTTTTGCTGTGCTTCTTAAAATTAAAACCCAGTGTGTTCCTGATCTATTTGTTGAAGGTTGGCAAAGTTTTCGAAAGGGAAGAGATTTACATCACCATGAGTCAAAAGTGTACATTGATGAAGGAGAGGAAATTTTATATTTTCACCATTTTTAACAAGTAATGTATATTTCCAATGAAACAAGTAAGCCAAATGCTTTTGCTCATTTTCTTTCTAAATTTTATCTATTTGGGACTGAACTTGGCTTTCACATTGATGTACACCCTCAATGTTTTTTTTTAATTTTTGAGAAGTCTTGCTAAATTTCTAATGTGTGCAGGCTGGACTTGAATTTGTGATCCTTTTGCCTCAACGTCCCTCTGTGTAGCTCTACCCAGATCACTTGTTTTCTTTCTCTCTTTTGAGGGAGTGCTGAGCACTGAAACAAAGGGTACTCTCCAACTGAGCTCCTGTAGAACATTTACAGGATGTTTTAAAATAGTTTTCCGATAGAGTCTCACTAAGTTGCCCAGCCTAAACTTGAACTTAAAATCCTCTTGACTCAGTCTGCAGAGCAGCTGAAATTTACACACGATCAAGACCACACCCAGCTTCTGTGCTCCTTTCTTCATGTTGGATGAGAATGTAAGCTATTTGCTTGTAGGTACACTGAACAATTCCCTTATCGAGCATCTGGCACACTGTCAAGGACACTTTAGGAACTTTTCAATTTTACTCTTAGCATCAAAATTTGTAAAGGAGAGATGTGGATGCTATGCAAATAATGTACATAAAGAAATAAACAAAGAACTGAGAACATACTTGAAATTCAATGAAGCATGAATTTTCCTTCTATTTTAATACGTGCCCTTTAGTCATTGGAGATCTGTAACATTTTCTGGGGTTGAATCATACTCTCTGCTCAGGGGCTCTCACTTCTGGCTGGTTTGGACTGTGACAGATGTGATATGTGACTTCCTACAAGCCAGATAAGGTGAAGCCAGCACCAAGTATCAGGTCAACAAATACCAAGTTCATTGTGCATTTGTTAAACTCAGAATCCTAAGTGCTTAACAGAAGCACATGAGAGGAAATCGAGAACACTGAAGATTTCCAGGCAGTGTAGACTAGGAAGAGGAGTCAAATAATGTGTTAGAGGAAAGAAGAAGGTGAAAATGCTTTAAGCTAAGACATGAAGCAACCACCTGGACACTTCTGAGCATGGCTCATTCATGCCCAGTACCAGGATAGATGGACAGAGCAGGTGTTCAGGGAAGGCTCTAGTTTCTACCTACCTCTGCCACTGAATGGTCATGGTGTTATGAGCAAGCTTTTCCAATTCTCTGCATCTTTATGTCCTTGCCGATAAAAAAAGAATAAAATTGTGCCTACTAATAAGTTTGGAGTGGAAATTTAAATTTGTAAAATACATGAATTTAGTATAATACCTCACATGTACTAGGTTATTAATAAATATTTGTCATTATTAATGGCTTCATTAGGGAGTGAATAGCTTACTGAGTGCCTGAACATCTTGCTGAATGATTTCATATTTTCACGATGAGCCCACTGCAGGGAACATAGGGCTGGAGTGCATGGAGCGTGCCCCAAGCCATTGAGTCCAATCTGCGTGTTGCTCTCCAAAGAATTTCCATTGACTATTTTCAGTCTCGCTTCTATTTAGCATGTTGAAAATTACCTGCATGCACAGCGAGATAAATAACTTGGAAGACGTACATTTACTCCTTCAACATCTTATTCACCTCTGCCTTTAGAGAATTATCTGCAGGTTATCTTGAGTGAAATTTAAGGCATTTCCAAACTTCTCAGTCACCTATTTTAGACAAGCACCACTTTCAAGTCTACAGATAATAAATCTCATCTATTCAGAAGTCTCTACTGTCTGGGATCTCAAAGAATAGCCTGATTTTCTCTGTTTAATTGTCTTTTAGCTTTTAACTCACCCACTAGGAAACACTTGTCCTACATGTGTCTTCTTAATTTTACACTCACCTAGAAAATAGGCAGAAGTGTGATGTGCTTGCTGTAGCAGTTTTGAAATACTTGGGCCCTTTTGTTGTAGCAAAGAAAGGCTTCATGACAGAAAGCATGGAGAAGATTGGATGTCAGCAAAATTGAGAAAGATGGTGGAGAAGTAAGTGAGAATATAGCACAGGCAGAGAAAACTAATACAAAGGAAGGGCCACTCAGTACTCACTGCTATCCGCAGAACACAAATTATTTGTATGGGGAGTTAGGGAACCCCACACCAATGATGACTTCTGATTGCTAGTAGTTTGATTTTAGGCTTTCTCTGAGGTAAGAAAGTTGATTATCTAGACAAGGCGATAAAACTGCTTCACTTTGTCCTGTGAAATTCCCTTTCCCCCACTCGTTTGAAACCACTTCCTACAGAATGGACCACTGGGGCTTCATAGCTCACCCATTTTAGCAGTGTTCCTTTCTCTGCTTTTCTGTTTCTCCTTATGATAACTACATTTCTGGGTCGATGGATGAGTAAAGACTCTTGCAGAGGAATATCAGGCCAGCTCCACGTGCCTCTTGTTTCTGCAAGGTAGCTGGTGATGGCAGCGTGAATTCACAGGGTCACACATGAGGTCACAAGCCTTGGCGCTTACCCTTGTAAGATATCGCTTTGAGACATCATTGAATGGTAGAAGGGAGAAGTCTTTTTCCACTTCACTTCTTTGCAATGACTAGATGCTGAATTTAGAAGTCAGATTTTTGATATTGTAGTAACTATTGTATTTAGAAATTAGCATCGGTGGAATCATAGAATTAATCTGATGTTGTGGGCATCCTTCCAGGGTGAACTGAAGGATAAAGAGATGGAAATCAGCATTTTGAACTTTAGGAAACAATCCCAATTGAGAATATGAGATATTTTCAAGTCCAGTGAAGAAAAGACCCTGAAGATTATATAGAGGTTATCAGAGCTGACCCCACCGTCTTAGAAGTGTGGACCTTTGGCCATCTTGAAGTAGGACAGGAAGCCAGCCAGTCTAGCATTGTGGGTGAGAGCAACTCAGAGATGAGGGGTAGGATCCCCAGGGAGAGTTATGGGTAAGGACTTCCACTTTAAGGAGTTTGGCTGCACTGGCCTTTGTGCCTGCATGGCCCTATCTCCTTAGGAAAGTGATTTCCGAGAGTTCTTGTCCCCTGCCAGCCATGTGAATGAATACACAGAGTGAAGACTGCAGCCACGATCTTTGACTGAGCCCCCATTGGATGTGTTGGTAACTTGATCCTAGATTTCCCAGTGTCCATAACTGAGAAATAAATGTGTTGTTTATAAGCTATGTACTCAATAGTGGGTCATTAATAGCACCCTAAGCAGACCAAAAAAAAAAGTTACGCCATAAGATAATGTTGAGATAATGAATGGAATGTATGTATTTATTGATAAGAGCATTCATTTAGGGGTTGTTGTCTCAGTTTATTCATGATCTTAGAGCTTTGAATCAGAAAAGAGATGCTTATGCCTATTGAGCTGTTACACTAATAGAGATAAAATGGCACTGGAAGGAGCAGTTGTCTTTCATCTGGATGCATGATTTGAATTTGGCTCCTTTTTTTTGCGATAGCAGTAGACCATATTATTACTGATTCTGGATGAGTTTTCAGGCTTGGATAGTCAGAACCGTTAGAATTCTAGGACACAGAAAATACAGTCCAATGTCCCCTGGCTAGCTGGGTTTATGGAGCCTTATATATCTCAATCCTTGTTCAGTACCATGAGGTCATGTTACTTTTCACTCATTCCATAGAAACATCAATTTCATAAAGCTCAAGGAAGTGTTTGTAAAACTGCAACCCTTGCATCATATTTAATGCTAAGTCTTCCTTCCATAGCCCATCTCTAATTTAACAGAAAGTCTGGAAGACTGTATTCAAATTATCCCTTAAATCAAACTTCTCTAGCCTGTCTTTGTCCTGCATTTTCCCTCTCACCTGTGATACTTACTGATTCCTCTGTACTAATTTCCTAGTCACTCTTCAAAGTTTGTTTTTTTTTTTTCCCAGTCACATCCCACTGAGAGCTTACTCAATACAATGAGGCTGAAATACAAACTACCTGATATTGTCTCCAAGTACTGCCAGGTCTGGGCTCTCCCTGCATTCTGCTCTCATGTCCTCCAGCTCATCTTCCTCTCTGCTGAGATTGCAGAGGTCTCAAGCACACAGAGACCAGACCCCATTTTAGAGCCCGTGGACTCAGTTTGCCCTCCTCCTGGAAAGCTTTCTGTCTCACCGTTTCCTGTCTCTTTCTCTCAAATGGCCTTAGTTGCTTTGTTAATGCTTTCTTCCCACTTTTAGTCGTGTTCTACCGCACTAAAAATACATGGCTTGACTGCCTATCTCGGGATGTAAGATGACTTCTTTTAAACATATTTCTTTTGTCATGAAAATGAAAAGTCTTCCTGGATTGGGACCCTGTCCATTTTGTCTAATGCTACATTCTCAATACTTAAAAACAGTATTTGGCAGGCTGTTAGAATGCAAACAAGAAATATTTCTTAGATAATTGAGGGCAGGATCACTATAAAGTTGGCAGCAGCAGTTACATTATGTCATTATGTAGAGGTGTGTGTGTGTGTGTGTGTGTGTGTGTGTGTGTTTGTGTGTGTGCGCGCATGTAAAACTGAGCAATTAATGTCTGCTCTTTCTCACCTCCTGTTGGGCTGGAAGGCAGTTATACTGTCTACAGAAAAGGGAGAATGGGCTGCCCCAAGTGTTCCCCACAGTCTTGACACAGGGCCCATTACTTCTTTGTGTTTTCTAGAAAAAGAGACATAGTTGTATCAAATGTAATAATTGCTATACATGTCACTGACATTTCCATGGCAGGATGGTAAAAGGTTCCCATTTCAAGAAGCACAGCAAGCAAATTCAGAAGTCCCCTGTAGATATTTTGCTCTTCTTAAACACATCTTGAAACAGGCCCATCACAATGTCAGCATTTTCCCTGCCGTTCCTGTATAGCTTCTATCCCCGGAGAGGATAAAGTTTCCATCAGAGCCTCTAAATCACCTCCGCTTTCATCAGCCCAGTGAGAATAGTGGAATCTGAGGAGCTCCAGACCCTCACAGCCCTCACAAATAAACCACAGCAACCAGAATCCTAGGTTCCTGAGACCCCCACATTAAATAACTTTGAATCTATACTTTCATATTTAGTTATATGTTAAACAAGTCTATGTCCTCATGTATGGGTTTGTCTTTATGCACAGCTTTCCGACTTGGAGTAAAAAGGACCTTGATTCGAAACCTGGGTGCTCTCTAGTTTAGCAACCCGCAGAGCCTGGAGTCCTCCTACACACACTCCTTAATCACTCTCTTGTCTGCTTTACTTTCTGTTGCTAGAGATGGAAATTCTCAAGGCAGGTTAACTTACAAGGAAATGAGGTGAATTTTGGCTCTTGGTTCTGAATGTGCAAAGAAGAGGCTTGGAATCTGCTGACGGCCTTTTTGCTGGCAGTTTCGAGGGGTGCGGGACATCACATGGGAAGGGACTGGGAACGTGTGTGTCCCTCTTCTGGTCTCACCCTTCTTCTTGGAGCCACGAGGACGACTGAATCACAGTGACATTTCCGAAAGTCCTGATGACCGCTTCTAAGCCTAATCACTTCCCAAGGAGCCCGCCACTGAAACACCACAGTGGGCTTAAGTTTCCACCCTTTTAAAACCTGAAATGAAGAATAAGTTTCAACATACGGGGTCTTGGTGGGGGATGCTCAAATTATACCCCAAACATATCTCTTTTCATTTGTACGAGTTTTGGGAAAAATGGTAGTAATTCTCACTTTAGAAAGCAGCTGGTGATTTTAGCTGCATGGCCTCTGGAGAGCACTTATTTACGTGCTTGATACACAGTATGCCTGATTAGAAACAAACTTTCATTACAAAGCATGTGCTTTTCAGTGAGATTCTTAAGCTCTGTGCCTCAGTATTCTTTAATAAACTGGCTATAATCATACTTCAACTGCACAGCCCTTCATTATTTCCTATTGTTGCAACGATGTCATCAATCTCTAGAGCCTACTTAGCTTCTGCATCTCAAATTCTGTACTCTGCAATTAACACTTCCAGATTTCCTGTCTTTGCCACACCCAGTTCTTGGTAACTACTATTGTGCTGTATATTTAAAAATTGCTAGGAGCATTTATTTTAAATGTTTTAATTTTAAGAATGACAAGCGCATAAGGCTATGGATATATTACTTAGCTTTATTTAATCATTCCACATCAAAATACCATGTGAATAATCTAAATAGATACAATTTTCATGTGTAAGATCCAAATAATGCTAACAAAGAATGACAGGTTTTATTCAAAAGAAAACCTTTAAAGTAGTATCTTAATGATCAGTGAAATTGACCAGGCTTTTAAAGATGTTTACTATCTGATATAGGAAGATTTAAAACCTGTACAAGACAGTTGTAGGGGGCATTTGAGCAGGCTGGTCCAAGTCAGGTTTACCCAGCTATTGCAGCTGTAGCGTATAGTTTCCAAAATGAAATGGCACAGAAACACCTTATTCTTTCTCACCAATATTTAATCAGTCTGAAAGGAGAAAATACATTAACAATGCATGAATGATGATGCTGGCCTGTGCCTGGATCTTCCTGGTGTAAAGGTTCCTTGGCCTTGCTGTAGTCGGAAGGCCCATGCTGGAGAGCAGGCTGCTCTTGTACCAGGGCACTTTGGCTCGCCCTAGGCCTGCTTCTCATTACTGCATTTTCCCCTCCAGCCCTCCTCTCACTAGGCTGCTGGGCAGGAAATAGACCTCAGGTAATTGGCTGCATTAAAACAGAACGCCCAGATGCTTACCGAAAAGGAGATTTTACAATTAGATTCTGCCTCCATTAGGAGGTTGTTTTCTATTTCTCTTCCTTGGGCCTTATTTCTCTTTATATCAAAATTTGGATTCAGGAAATAAATGCACAAAAGTCGTGCTATAAACCGCTTAAGTAACTAGTGAGGAGGCTTCAGGGCTGCCTTCATCTTCTGAGCCAACACTACCTACTTGATTCAGGAAAAGTGGATTATTTCTCTTCTGTTGGCTCCAGCTTTACTCAGAAATCTCATTGGGAGCTCTCATAATTCTGAAGCTGTTGTAGTACTAAGGAACAGAAAGAAGGTGGGGAAATGCTGTAGGAAAATCAGTATCTCTACACTCACCATGCTGACAGCTGAAATCATTCTGTTCACTGGTGCACAGGTACTGATTTCCCTACCTAATTTGGTCATTAAACCCTTCTGGATGCTTCAGTACATTTTCTCCAAGGCCTTTGTCAAGGATGGCGCTTTTGTGATAATAATGCAGCCCACTGGGCCTCTGAACCTACTGCAACCCTTTTCCTAATGACCGCATAATGGCTTCTATAGTTATCTAAGCCAACTGACAGATAATGGTGCCAATTATGCCCTCCACAAATAATGCTCCCTCACTTGTAACCATCAAAAGTTTTCTTTTGTAAAAAGTAAAGCCAGCCAATAGCAAGATAAAGACTGATCTTGTACATATCTTCTAAAATTTTATACCCATTTGTTCACAAGCTCCAACATGATCGTGAATTGCAGTGATAATAACAATCCTAGTTATCACACAGATGGTGTGTTCACAAAATTCACTTGAGTTATTACACAACAGTTTTGGGAACATAACCTTTGAACTATAGAATTTAGTTTTGTTGGACCTTGCCCTTCTTACTCCGAACAAATACAGCTTTCTTTATTTCATTTGGAGGAAAATATACTTGATTGAGTGACTAAGGTCACTGAACAGAAAGAAGAGGAAGGGAATAAAGGATCAATTACTTGCTGCTGATTTTACTTGTTTTGTTTGCCTGTTTGTTGAGTTAAGGGACATTTTGTAAGGGTCTTGAGGCCTATTAGAAGAGCTTCCACAAAATTCTAGGAAGCTGCAGCCTTGGATGGGTGCAGCTAGTGACGAGGTTCATTTGGATTCTATAAATGATTCTCAATCTGATTGGCCAGGTTCCTCTCACACTTCTACCTCCCATGTTAGTTTTGCCACACGCTCACTTCAATCCCTCTAGCCTGTGCCTCACAAAGGCTTGAAAAGTGAGTGCATGCTCCTGACATGGAGAACTGGCAGTGTACTGTTTATTGTGGTTTTGACTCAATCAGGTGATTCCTCACCTTCCGTTATCCATCTGTGCTATTTTGTGGGTGAATAGTGAAGAAAAACTTGAAAATAGGATATTACATTTTGTTGCTTTTGGAGTGACAAAAATTTCTGGTCCTCATGAATTGTAAATTGTCCAGCTAAAGAACATGAACTTCACACATCCCGTGTCTATAAATTGTATATTATTTGAGTGGAATTTGCTTTTTTGTGTGTCCTAATCTGATGATCCCAAATTCTGACTCCTTAGAACTGAGCTCCTTCTAACTGCGCTTTCATTTTGCCTTGCTGGGTAGGGGACTCTGCTACAGAAATTTAATCAGGACTCTGTGGGTTTACTTCTGCCTATCATTCTTAGCAATTAGTTAATATTTCTCTGTGCTGCTTCCTCCATTTTCCCACCTGTACTGAGTGAGATCCACCCCAAGGAGATGTGTGCTGAGTGTTTCTTTCTCCTGACAGTCTTCAACTTAACTCACCCTCACATCTTGGCTGCTAAATATCATTTCCTATCTTCGTCCCCAATGCTTGAAATCAAAGACTTCTACACATAGGCAGTATTAAATTTTTCCCACCCTTTGGATAAAAATTTTTTGTATTTCAAGTGACAGATATAAACTGAATAATAAAGAAGGAAACAAGGAAGGGAGGAAGGGATAGAGTTGCTGGTTCACATCCACTTGGAAAGTACAGGAATTAATCTGGCTGCTATGAGGATTCAGAGTAACACGATGCCATTAATCACTTCTGTCTGTCTTCAGCTCAGATCTAAGCTCTGCTGTGAAATTCTTTGTGATGGTTACTTCCAGATGATCACTCACTTGTTTCATTCTAATAATCTATGTCACTTACTTTTATATGTTTAATTTTAGAATGTTCCCCTTTGTACACAAGCTCTGTGTGAACCAGGGAGTTTATCTAATTGTGTTTCACAGCTACTCCTCTAAAGTCTGGAAAAACTCTTGAAATAAAGTAAACAGAAGAAATACAGTTTCCCTTCACCATGCATTTATCTTCAACAATCTTACCCAATTTTATAAATATATAAACTGAGGTTCTCTTGATCTCTCTCCACGCAGCTGACATTAAGGAATGGCGTATCTCTATCTATTCAAGTTGCCCAAGCCAGAGATCAGGAGTTGTCAAACATTTCATTCACTCATTACATTTTCATTGAATTCTTCTTATATGGCAGGCAGTGCTGCACATTAGGAAAGTCTTTTAAAAATTAGCAGAATAGAAATGATTCTTGATCTTTTGAGGTAATTAACAACTTGAGTACAGACTTAGTGAAGAAAGACAATACTTTCTTTTTAATCTTTTCGTGATGGAAAGGGAACTTCTATCTCCAAAACATTAAAATACATGAGTGACAACCTTACCAACAACTTAGTGGTTTGCCATATTGTACTTCACTGTGTCAGGGCTTACCTATCTCGCTAAGTACATTTAGAGTTTCACACAACAACTGATCACACTTCTGTGACAAGGGTTATTATTAGCCTCATTTTGCCAGTGTGGAAACAGGAGAGTGAAGTGATTATTTGGCTTTCTCAAAACACAGGACACAAAAATGTCCAAGATGAACTTGAATTTAATCTGGTCCTGGACTCTTAACATTTCCACCATTTCCTCCAATCTGGAACAATGCATTTGGAGCTTACAATTTGAACTTATTGTGGTTTGCTCTTTTTCTTTGTCTCCCCGATACCAGTTTCCAAATATTTTTCACTCTTTACTCTTCATTTCCTATAGTATTATCTTCTCTTTACCCCCTTCAGCTCCATGGGAATCCTCTATCTTAGTTATTAATTTTCATTTTTTATTTTATGGGATTTCCAGTAATTGTGAGATCAATTCTATGCACTGGAGTTGCTCTATGTTCAGTACTTAGTGTGATGTTATTTTCTTGGCTTGCCTTTGACTGACCCAGCTTTATATACAGCTCCTATTCTCACAAAACTCTGCCACCATGAACCACTATGTCATTTTGTACTTGAGAAAGGGAGTGGAGGCATAGCTCAGTGATAGAATCCACACGTAGTATTAGTGGGACACTGGGTTCGATTGCCAGCTCCAAAAGAAAAAAAAAAGAGAGAAAAAATTTGTATAAGTCAAACTACCTGTTTTTCAAAGTTGGAGGGAGGCTTCAGTCCTGGGACTGACTGTCTTGAAAATCTGTGCTCATCCACCGAAATGCTGGCTGGCATTTTCAAATTAAACATTCAAGAATTTAGTCATTCAAAGCTGGATGTCTCACTTAAATTGTCCGCTTCAGAGCCCTATTCTTGTCTTCAAAATGATTCAACATTCTGCATCATTTTCTTTTCAATTTCAGCACTGGTAACTCATCAACCTTTCACTTTTTGAACAAGTGTGTGTGTTTAAGAAAAAGCGGACAGACCTAGATCTTCAGAATAAAATTATCATATTATACCTCAAAACATTATTGGAATTAAACACATGATATAACTACAAACTGACAAAATTACATTCCCTGTGAGATGCGTGAATTGGCTCTGAATTAATTTACTGAACTCCATTGAAGTAGTTAAATCTGTGGTGGAAATACTGAGTTGTAAAGATAGCTCCTAAAGAGAGAATGGCTTTAATGGTTGGAGTGTATAGCTCCCCTCTGAAAGTGTATTTAAAATTAAATTATTTATTATATTGAATATAACTTACATATAAAATCTCATATATTTAAGGTACATATTAATAGAAAGTAATTTGATGGAGAAAACACATGCTAATGTGTTTGTTAAATACTCCTGTCACTCTGTGTATGTAATAGGCACATGGCACACCCGGGATATTTCATCACAGAAAGGTAGATGAATGCATTTTGAGTTCAGGGCATAAGTTCCCACGATGCCACAGATGGAAAAACACTGGGAAACAAGGAAATACACAATTAAGTTGTAGAGCAAACAATCATTTTTATCTTGTTCTGCCTGTCAGTACTTAGGAGCTGTGATTCACTCACACAGTCTTACTTTATTAAAATGTCATTTGTCACCACTTCTCAGGAATAGTGCACTACCACTTTTTTTTTGTTGTGGTAGAAATACAAATGAAAAGGCAAACAGAAAAAGTATTTGGCTTGATTTAGCTAGAAAACAGATGCAGTTTTCACAGTCATGATGCCCCAGGAATATTTGAATAGCAAGCCATTTTTTTCTCCAGTAAATCTTCAGGAACACAGTGTCTATTTCACTCCCATTGAGAATTTCAGTCTCTTTATTGGACACCAGCAAGACACAGCTTGGGGAAGAAAGAGCAGCAAACCAGCAGATAAATAAGGGCAAGAAAAGACAGGCAGAAAGAAACTGATTTCATAAGAAGTGTCTTATTACAGCTAAGTGGGAGGATACAATGAAAATCGAATGAAACAGCAGCAAAGAGTAGGGAGAGAAAGAACAGAGACACTGTCCATGCCTTCCAACCACGACAAACAGGCTGAAGATTTCTCATATCTAGACAGATGGGGCTGAAAAACTGGGTACGGAGTGGGAGGACTCAATATGCTGGGTGGGGATGGTTCAATTCCTGGTTTTATTTCATTACTGTATTTATTTATTTATTTATTTTGAGACAGGGTCTCACTATGTAGTTCAGACTGCCCTGGGACTCTCTATGTAGCCCAGGCTGGTCTCGAACTTGCAGTGATCCTCCTGCCTCAGCCTCCAGAGTGCTGTGCTAGAGAGGTGGTCTAGAATTTCGCACATGAAAAGGACTTGAGATGGTCAAAACTTCAGACCTTTGTTTTTTGTATCTCTTTCTTAGTTATCACATTTTCTGGGATAGTCTTGTGATATGACGTACCAAAGTGGTACTGATGAGTCGTGGAAAACTTCCATAATGTGCTTGCAGCCCAGTCCAGGCCCTCTTCCCCGAGGAGTCGGAGTGAATGGAGCACACAGGAGTTTACTTTGATCCATCTGGAAAGTACAGCTGGGTCCCTGGACAGCCAGGTGCAGAGGGACATGCAGGCATGGGCAGGTGCCCAGTGATCGTGACATCTCTGTGTGCTGATGACGTCTCTTAATGCAGACAGATCAGCTCTGCAATTTGCTCAATGGCCCTGGGCCAGCTTCTCAGAGGCCTGATTACTCCCAGTCATCCCATGCAGACTGCAAGTGGAGTGAGGGTGTGCAGTGAGCGTCTCTGTGTGAATAAGCCTTGCTGGGTTCCCTGCACTGCACTTACTGACTGAGGCAGGTCCCAAGCCTGGGTGATTGCGTATAGAAATCACCAATGGTGGTAATTAGAACTAGCTCCGAGGCAAATGGGACCTCAGGGCCTGGCCACGTGGGTGTTGGTACCTATTTAAGGAAAATCCAGCTGTGTTTTCATTTCCAGCGCACAATTTTCAGGTCTGAGGGTCTGAAGCTCCCTTTCTGGCTCTGGCTTTCTCACTGTCTCACCAAATCCCATCAGTAGGCCACTGTCTGAGAGTGACAGTCTCCCTCTCACGTGTACTCTCTGAAGAAGCTTCTCCATTCTGGCCACCACGTTTTCCAGAATTAGAATATATCAGTAAGGGAGCAAGAGAGAGAGCTTTGGACAAAAATGAATTTGGAGTCCAGCTTTTATGAGCTACGAGATATGGGGAGAGTCGCTCGCTCTCCTTGCCTCAGTTTTCTCATCTGTAAAATAGGAGAGGGACGGTGCCCTTAAATGACAGGATGTCATAAGGATTAACTAAGCTAACTTCTATAGTGTCTTGAACACAGCAAACCTTCTGCGCATTTCAGGTGCTATCACTCCCAAAGCTGGGTGTCAGCCACAGGTTCAGTTTCACTGAAGCTCTTGTATTAAATTGCAAGTTTTTTTTAATCAAGTTGCAAGTTTTATTATTTTCAGTTTATGGTGAAGCCAGCAGATCAGGACATGATAGCCATTGAAGAAATATTGTATTACACTGCAAAGAAGAGGGCGTGCCATGCCACACAATCACGCAGAGAAGCAGAGACCCTGGCCAGGCTGCAGACAGCACAGAAGACAGTCTTCATTGTGGATCCCCTGGGAAGGGGCAAGTAAGGAGAGTTATATAGAAATAGAGATGGGTGAGGTCAACATGCTGGGGGTGAGGGTCTGTCTCTGGTTGTCTGGTACCTAATTCTGAGGTGTTTACATCAGGGAAATAATGGCCATGGGAGTTAGAGCCTGATCAAGGAGGTTATGAGCTGTGGGTTGGGAGGTTTATATGAAAAGCACATGCTCAGGTAAATCTTACAACCTCCTAGAATTGACCAATCCCAATTGAAGTGTAAGCAAAGAACAGAGGTCAAAGCACAAAGCACACACACACATACACACACACACACACACACACACGCACACAAAGCCAGTAAAAATTAAAAAAAAACATGATTAATACAAGTCTTTTCTCAGATGTGTTCAGAAATAAAAGGGAAAATCAAGAAAACCAGCCACTCTTTTGTACTTAGGGCATGAGCTATCCGGTGGGCCCTCACCAGATGCTGAGACTGTGGGCAAGATTACACAGCACAAGGTCACACAGCACTGGGAGACAGTGGTCAATAGGACCAGAATTCCTGGTAAGGGTGGGATGGGAGCTGTTATGGCTGGTATCTAGATGTTCCCCCAAAGCTTTATGCAGTCGTAGGTAGGGGGATTAAAGGAGGCTGCATTAGGGTGTGTGGATGTTGATTAAAGATGATGTGACAATGGGATTAGGGGGATGGACAGTGGAAGCTCCGCTATGGATAGGGGTGGTACCAATCAATAGGTTTGTGGCCTGGATGGAATATAAAGGGGCAAAAGGAAGGCAGGCTTCCTGCCTGCTCTGCCATGGACTGTTTCTCTTCTGAGATACCAGTTGGCCAAGCCACCCTGCCTGGGTGTCAGCTGATTATGGACTGAAACCTCTATAAACTCTGCCCTAAGTAAATATTTCATCCTTTAACTTCTGGTGTTAAGTATTCCGTATCAGCAACTAGAAAATTAACACAGGAGCAGAGTGCTTTCTCTAAGGACAATTCTTGATTTGGTGCTGCTTTTATAGTTTTAATCAGTGCCCTATAAAAACAGTAGCCAAGCAAAGGGGAGGTTGGTGACTTCAGTAGTGCTGCAGCCTGCAAGTTCACCACTGCTATGTAAGGAATTGCAAATAAACAGATACTCAGCATGCTGGACTTATGGAAGGTGTTCTTTGCTCTGTCAGCCCACTCTATCTAGAGATAGAGATTTCTTTATCTCTCCATGGGAAATTTTCACAACAGAAGTTAACATTTTTTTTTATCCTCAGTCTGTGTAGCAACAATCCATCCAATTTTCTCCTCTCCATGGAAATAAATCTGGATCCCTCATAAGTCCTTACTTCACTTCTGATTGTAATGATAGTAGAATTAGTATTTCACAATTAAGTAATGAGAAGACTGCTACTTTTAAACATTTGTCCTTCATGACAAAAAATTTACTGTTCTGTTTCTTGTCTGTTACTTTGTCTTTTTGAATTTAATGTTGTCCCTTTTTGTGCACTGCAATAAGAAAAAGCTCTTGGAAATGTAACTTTAGTTATGCTGTTCCCCAGTTTGAAAGGTCCTGCCGATACTAAAAGGGAATGTGCAACAACCTTAGTCTGCTCTGCACACTCTCCCCTCTTCTAACCATCTCTGTTACAGTAGCTATCACTCTTCCCTATTTGTTCTTTACCTGCACCATGTTTTTCTCCATTTGAAAAACTTTGTGTGTATTTCCATCACTCGAACATAAATTCTCACTGCCAACTCTGAATTTCTACATGGGATATATATGTATCAAATTTCAGTAAAATACTGAAAAAAATCATTGTTGATTTCTCCAGAACCCTTTATAGCCAATGCTATAACAGTCCCATTTCTGTTTTTATCACAGCTGAAATTAGTCAAATTTAAAAACTACAAATGAGAAGCTTTAAAAATATTTTTCTGTTGACTTCTACATTATATGAAGCTAGGGTCTACACCTGCTTTGTTTAATTCATAATTGTAATTTGTAATGCTTGATGCATAATAGGAAAATGTTTTGAAAAATTTATCCCAAATTATTTTCTAAATTTTACAGAGATTGCTTTTAATTCTTCCTCTCTTGTGATGCTATAACAATTTTCTTGAGCATGTATGGAAAATCTGAAGGCCTTTTCATTTTGAAATAGCATATTAAAAATTTGCACTCCATAAAACTATCCTACAACTTTAATAAAATCATACATGTGAAGACAATGTATAAATGATCATGAATTAGATGAATGTAATGGGAATTGTCACCAGGAGTTAGTCAATGATGTTTTTAAAATCTATAATGCTCAGAAAGTATTCCTTTTACTATCTGAAGATAACTGACAGCTGATGTAGTGTCTCATGGTTTGGGGAAATCAGCTTATGGAGAAAGTACATAATTTTCAAATTCTCTATCCCCTCCTAAATGAGAAGACCTGACTGGAGGAACATCTGACCACTCGTGTTCATCAGGGTGCTTCTCATGTACCTCTGAGGTATTATATTCCCGTGTAACGTGGGACAGAATAGCAAATCCCAGCGGAATGAAGCCTAACCTGAAATGCTCACGAAATACCTAGGTCTACTTGAAAGATTACATGCTTTTGCCATGCCCGGGCTATCAAGCAAAGAGGAAAGTATCAGTTATCTCAGGCTACTATTCCGTAGTATTCCCAAATCCGTAATCACTAGGGCATTCCACAGCAAAGCTTGACTTCTCATTCTTGTTCATATCTTATGGCTTGCCTTTCGACTGTACTCCAATGGCTTCCTCAGGACTGAACAAAAGACAGATGACAGCTCCTGGGTGAGTTTTGCTGTCCCTGTGGGAGGTAGGACAGGGGATGTGATGAAACTACGTGAAGACCATGTATTTGTTTGTTTTGTTTGTGGTAGATGATGTATGAATGGAGTGACATGTGACACCTTCA
The DNA here is from genome assembly GCF_012274545.1 of Fukomys damarensis. Taxonomy (NCBI): domain Eukaryota; kingdom Metazoa; phylum Chordata; class Mammalia; order Rodentia; family Bathyergidae; genus Fukomys; species Fukomys damarensis. The sequence continues at coordinate 78,273,529 of NW_022900917.1, forward strand.
GGAGGAGACTTTAGAAACCATCATTTGGGAATGTTACAGCTCTTCTGCCGAAGCCACACTTAGTCGAGCAGACTCAATTGGATTAAAAATGAGAAAGTAAACAAGTTGACATGAATTTGGCTTGGGAACAGGTAGGCGAAAGCTGATAGAAAAGTATTTGCTCAGGCCTTGGGACATTTTAAAAAATTTGATAGCTTTTCCTAACTGAACATAATGCCAAGTCATGTATAATGAGAATTCTAAGTTTTAAAATGCAAGGGTTTGATAGAAACCTCAGAGAAAGTGTACATTAACTATCACAGGACATGTACCTTTAGTTTCCTCTGGTATGAGGTTCTTTGCCTCTTTGCAGTTGTCGTTCACATTATTCTATGACTCTAGAATCCTTCCCTGATCCCAGGAAGTTGGGTCCTGATGCTATTGCTCCAGTAGTAGCAGTGTGGTCCTTTTCTCCAGCACACTTCAGGTAACTGTACCAGGAATGCTTTCCCACTATTGTGTGCATTTTCAGAGGAAGTGATGTCATCTAGGGGTGGAGATTAGTTCATTGTGGTAAAGAACTAGCAAGAAAATCTTAGATATTGCAATACTATCTAGCCATCCAAAAGGCCACAGAACATAAACAAGATTGGATGATTAAATTAAAGAAAAGAAAAAAACATGGCTCTTGGGGTGTAGTACTTTAAAGAAAAGAGATTGAGAAACACTGTACTAAACTAATATTATTTAGTCAGGAGGAGAAGAGGCTAAGGATTTGTATGACGTGTTAGGACAGAAGAAACAGGGAGCCAGGCAAAGAGGGATTCAGTTTGGGGTGGTTTCCCTCATTTCATTACTTATAAAGGAAAAAGATAGATGGCTTGTCATCAGCTGCTATATTCTCTTTTCACTTTGACCTTTCTGCACTGACAGATATTCTGCCACTGCCTTAGAAGTGGCAACAAAAGGTTGAAGAACTTTAGGCATAGGTATTAAACTTTGATCCATGTAAATTCAATTCTTATCAGAGTGATTTGAAAGGACAGTTCATCTTTGTGTAATTACAAACAGTCATGAGGCTCGAAGTGCTGAATGTTCTCACCTGGGGAGGGTTTTAAACTTTAATGAGGGTCTTTTCTCTAAATTCTTGAAAGATTTCCCAAGGATAATGTTCCTATAGGAAAAAGAGTAGATCTCGGTGGAAAGTGACAGGTTAGTGCAGTTGCTAGGAAAGGATATGGGAAACTTGGATTCCCTCCCAATGAGGCTTCTGTGGCCACCCTGTGGGTCTGAGTGCTTTGCTTCACTCCTGTGACTCAAACTTCATATGGGGAGGATTTTAGTGATAAAAATCAAAAGCACTCGTTTAGCAACACTGAACTCTATCTTTGAGCCATGCAAAGTGCTGAGCTGTGGATGAGAAGCTTCCTGTCTAATACTGTTTAATATTACATCAATAAAAGAATTCCCAGCTAGATAGAAAATGTACTTTGTCCACATTTCCTGCATTACAAATTCTATTGTCTTCTCGCAAACATTCCCCACATTTCGTAGTCTTTTACTAAACACAGTATAAATTAAATTTTGTTTCCGTTATTACTGTGGTGGTTTTCTTATAAAACTAATATAACAGATACTGAATATTTGAAAAATCCAGATAATTATATCCACTAATTTTAAAAATAGCAAAACTCACAGTTATATTCAAACTAATTAAAACAAACGGTACTAATAACCAAACTAATAAAAAGAGTTCCATACTTCTATTTTCCCTTACATTTCATTCTCTGTGTGTATATATGTATGCATAATCTGTACAAATATTTCCTATTTGCATTAATGAAAATAGCCATTGTATATATTGACTTTTCTTGTAGTCAATTCCATTTGGATATTTTACAGTTATAAAAATAATGCACATTCAGTTTTATCTATTTACATTTTTGACATTATAACAAAATTATCTCTATATTTCCTTTTCCTATTCCTAATTAACATTTGTAATATCTATAAAATATTGCAGGGTGTGTTACTAGCAGAAATTATTTCTCTTGGTCATTCTTGGTCATGTTTGTCATTCACATTTTTGGTGTTCATATACAATGCTGCAGTAAAATTGAATATTCCATGTAGATAGATTTCTCTTGCATTGTCTTTTCTTTATATAGATCTTCAGAAATGGGATTACTAGAACAAATATTTATATGAACTTTATATTCTGTGCTTTTTTTAAAAAAATATAAGAACAGTAGCCAACTTACTTTGTTTATTAGCATTTAGTTTTATATTTATTTTAAAATCAGTGGACACCCAGAAGAAAATTATTGGATTTAATTAATTACATTTTAAATTTAAATTTTTATCAGATCCTTCTGTAGGAATTCTGGAATAGTAGGCAAGTGTTGTGACTTGTGTCTAGATATCCCCCCTGAAGCCTCACACAGTTTGTTTTGGAGGTGGCTAAATCTGGAAGGTGTGATGCTGGGATTAAGGATGTGTGCTTATTAAACCACTACAGGTGAGTACTTGGTTTGGCACTGCCCTGATCCTGGTAGTCTGGTTGGGATGAAAGGGGCAGAAAGGTGCTGTTAAGGTCTCTTGCTCTTTTGCTGTCTTTTGCTGCTGTGAACTGTTGCCCCACTGCCACCCTGCCTTGGAGCCAGCCAATTATGGACTGAAACCTCTGTGAATTGTAAGCCAAATAAACCTTTGCACCCTTTAAATTTGAGTGTCAGGTGTTATGTCTCAACAATGAGAGAGAAGTAACTAACACAGAACACTATGCTTTGATAATTATTATCAAGACAGAATAACTTAGCATTTCATTTAGAGGTTATTTTCACAATGAAATATATAATTCTATGTAGCTTCTTAAATTACTGAAAAAAAAACCCTGGATCCAAAATAATAATTGCAGAATTCCTTATGACCTCCAATGGGAACCACTGATGTACATCTTCATGGATCTCTGTGGAATTCTACACACTGAACATGTTTCCGTTGATGGAATATCAGACACCAATGCATTTCGGAGGATATCTTTTAAAATTTAAATGATTAATTTTTATTAAATGAGGCTTGCACTGATCATGAGCAGTCTCCAGACTTCTCTGGAGTATGTCTAGATATAGCAATACCTCAGTTCATGAACGTTTGTGTTTGCAAATAATTCAGCTCTCAAAAGCATTTGACAACATTTTGCTTCCATTCACAGACACCACATTGAGTGACGAACACAACCTTGGTCATCTCCTCACAAACACAGATGCAAACATCTCACCCAAAATCGTAAAACAAATTGAGTTTGGCAACCAAGGTACCACTGTGCTATTTACTTATAGTTCTTAATTGTCAAGAAGATAGCGAGCTCTCTCCATCTCTATTGCATCCCCAAACTGTCTGTTATTGCCATCTTCTGCCAGCTCTCAATTCATTATAAGGAAAAGAGAGATGTCTAACAGTGGCGGGCATAGAACACCTGTCCTGCAGTGGTGAGCACACACAATAAGATGCCGCAAACACTCACTCAGATCCCTACCCGTTACTAAGGTGCTGAGCCATCTGGTTGGTGCTTTCCTTCTTTCTGAAGACAGATCTTCTGATAATGACTGGTTTTGCAAGCAATAGCTGAGCTGCAGACAGATTCTCAAGCCCTGGAGTTTCCTATCAGGAAGGAGTGACAGCAGGTTTTCTTCTTGAGTTCATTTAGGTTTTGATCAGAGACAGATCTGTTTGGCCCACTCTCTACATCATTCTGATCAAGTAATCACTCAAAGGGTCAATTGAAGGGCTTTGCTTCATATTTGGATTTTATCTAAGTCTAGATTATTTTATAATTTATATGTAATACAGCAACCCTGTTTCTCATAATATGAAATGTCAATTTCAAAATAAGACTCTTCCCAGAATTTGCATAGCACATTAATGTTTTGCAGATAAAAATAATGTTTTTTTTTCATTTTTATAGCTTTTTCTTCTCAATAGGTAACTTACATGTTGGTAGAACAATGTAATTCAGAGGAAGAAGTATTTGAGTTCCTGTAAAACCTATTCTTTTGTCTTGAAAATCTAAATAGTTTGGTAAATATTCATGACATAAATAATTTCTCTTTTCAAGTGACGGTAGAAAAAATTAAGAGAATCACTCAAGATTAACTTTGTGCCTATTAGCATATGCTGTAGCTTGCTTATTAAGAAACTGTGCATTGGGGGAAAGCTGAGTTTAAAGTTAAATTGTCTTACAGTTTGAACTTGTGAACGTTATCCAGCTTCTTTGTCTTCTTCCTTTGAATTGAATTCTTCCTTTGAATTAATGCATTTGCTGAGTGTGAAAATATTTGGTTTTTTTTTTGAGACAGGGTCTCACTATGTAGTTGAGATTGACCTGGAACTCACTATGTAGCACAGGCTGGTCTCGAACTCACAGCAATCCTCCTGCCTCAGCCTCCCAAGTGCTGGGATTACAGGCGTGTGCCACCACACCCAGCCGAGTGTGAAAATGTAATAAGTTTGGCAGGTGATATACTAAGCATAAGATCTGCCCTAAAGTACACAAAGTGCTCTTGAAATACCATCTAATAGTAACAATTAGCTTTCAGGTGATTTTATTAAATATATACATGGACACATACACATATAGCCACATACACATACTCAGACTCCCCCACACACGCTTAAACTCTTCCTTCTCAAACCTAAGTCTTCTTTGCTTCCCAAATAAGATGCCTGTTTCCATTTTCATTGAACCCAAATCTCCATGACAGTGAACCAGCAGATGCGAAAATCAACGGATTTGTGCTTGATAAAGCTTAGGGGATGCCATATGATCTGTGTAACAGAATAACTATGTTTAAATTATTTAGAGATGTAAAAATTGAAATCCACAGGATAAATAGAGAACACTGCAAGAAAAGAACAAAATAATTTGTAAGAGTGCTACAATAGGAAAAGCGTAATTGTTGGCATACTAATAAAAGCGACAATGCCAATGAGAACAAACATTTGAGTCAAAGGACAGACTTTAAAGAGCGAATTAGGGGATGAATGTGAGGAAATGTCCAGAACTCACTGTGACAAGGTGGAGTATAAGGAGAACTGAGATTCTGTGTGTGGAAAAGAAAGATCAAGCATATTCCTAAGCTGAGACTCTTCCCATTTTCTGCCTTTCTCTCTCCTTTCTTCTGTTCATCCTCTGTCTTTACCATGATCTGTTTACTCATTTTTTTTTTTAGTGGATGCTCAATGGATTATGAAATGGTTTTAAATAGGCTATCTCATTGGATTTTTCCATACATCTCTGTGTTAGTTAGATTGGGGATTTTTATCTTTATTTTGCCAGGTGAACAAACTGAGTAGTATGATACCAGAAAGCCCAATGTTCGGATCTAGTTCGGATCTAGTTGGCTGCATTCAAAATGTCAATTATACAGGCAATTTTGGAGGAGTCGTCAGTCCTGTGCACCAACATACTGAGGTATGGCAGAAATAGTTCGTATTTCTCAGGCTGCTTTAAAGATTAAACGTGATCAACATAATCCCACAGCAAGCCCTGCTAACACTTTGAGGATGCTGAAGCTGATTGGATCTATGCCAAGTGACTGTCGTACTAAGAAGCACCTATATCTGAATCACAGTCCACGTTGCCATGTCACTCACTTCTTCAACCTCTCCTGAGGCAACTACAGATATGTGACCTTCGACGGCACCTTTTGGTATTCTACTGTAGCCCCAAACCAAAATGGTCACACCATAAAAACTTGGGACTCTTAGTTATCTTCACATTATCTGATTTATTTGTTTTAGTTTATTGGTACATGTTAGCTATACAGTACAGTTATGCTAATCATTGGGATCTTGTGCCTTTATGTGACTTATCTTAGTTCTTATTTTTCCCATCCCTAGCTCTATCTTCACCCCCTTCACCCTTCCCTGTTCATAAAGATATAGTTTCCACGTTTTTCCTTTTCTCTTATTTTTTCTTTTGCCTTCATACCTTTTCCCTACACCTCCCAATTCCCCTACGCCTTTAGCCCTTTTCTACCTGTTACACAATATCAGTTACACATTTTGATCCTTATTTACACTTTAGTTTTTCACACCAGAGAAACTATTTGGTATTCACACATGTGTGTCCTTTTATCATTTCTAAACTTCACACCTTGACTTCTAAAAACTTTCCTGAACTTCTGGGTTTCTGTTTTTTTTACTCATTTTTCTGACCTCCATTTTCTTGCACTCTCAGTACTTCTCTGGCATGATCCCTAGCTTTTTCTCCTCACACATGATTCTAATCAAATATTTGACTTTGTTACCATTAGTTGTTGAAGGAAAGTTATAGACAAATGCATGTAGCTCCAGTTAAAGTTAGAATTTAAAATTATTGTGGATGGCCGGGAATTTAGCTCAGGGGTTCCCTCACCTGCTTTGCAAATGCAAGGTCTCGAGTTCTATACCCTGTACCAAAAAGAAAAAAAAAAATGATTGTGGAAACATGTATCAGAACTCTTATCTTTTTCAACAGGATTGTTAGATTGACAGACAAGTTTTTTAATACATGTAAACATAGAGCTTGCTACTGCATGTCATCCCCGCTAATGTCACTGCATATAACTCTTGACGCAAGTTCGAATTCTCCTTTCTTCAATTATCACCTTGCATTCTGGAATGAACTTTCTTGTATGTTTGCCTTCCCCAAGCCCTTCAGTCTTCAGTCTTAGATTCTGGAGTCCTCAAAAAGACTTAGGTATTCTTCCTTCTTTGAGCCCACCACCCTTGGGAAAGAAAGCCTTAGAGCTCAGATTACATTGCGTTTAGTTTCAAAATTATCCTCTGCAGAAAAAAAAGAAAAGATTGTTTTGTCCAAAATACACTTAGAAGCAGTGCTGAACACATAGCCATATATATTTTGGAATAAATGAATGAATCAAGGAAGAAAAGAAAAAAGTGTTTTTGATGTAGCTGTCCATGAAAATTAGCTATTTCATTGAAAAATATATCTCCTACATGCTAAATCACACAGAAAAAATTATGGCAATGTATCACACAAAGTATATCCTTTACCCTTTAGACCAAAATGGAAAAAGTGACTGCCCATTTAAAAAGAGAAATTAAAAAACTGCAAAATGATGTACTTAAGATTTGCAATGTAAAAATACCCCCAGGGTCATCTGCACTATGCAAGTACTGAGGCAGATTAAATCTGACACTAAAAGAGAATTCTATCAAATCATTGCCTAAGGGATTCATGACAGGACACAAAAACTTCAACTCCTAAAACAGTAACAGGATGGCACAGATCTCAATTTGATAGTAAATAGCCAAAATTATTGCTTTATTCTGTTGAACCAATTGCTTTTCAGAGAGACTCAAATTATGAAGAAACAGTAAAAGCAATGATGATGTATTAATTATGTGAGGGATGGGATGGGCGATGAGATACAGTACTCAGTAGGTTACTGCTCTCCATTCATTGTAAAGACAAATGACTTTGCCATAAATGTGAGGTTGTTACTATTGTTGCTGCTAATGTTATATATTCTAACATTTCCATGCTACCTGATTCTGGGACAGGTACTTGATATGGTATCTATGATTCTCACCGTGTTTGTTGTATTCATTTTATGGATAAGGGATAAGAGGTTTATAAAGGCAGAGATACATGCTTAGAATCTCGTAGCTGCTGAAAGCATCAGAGAGGACTAGAGGATGGGCTATTCTCAGAGTCCCACTACCCTTTATGTGAATGACAATGTAGAGAAATGTGTTGCTTATCTCAACTGAGATAAAGTAACGCAATTGTGTGAGGATTTGGCTATGATAAAAATGGTCGGGTTGATGGAAGGCAATCACAGAACCTGTGCTGTTATGGACTGCGCCACTTTCACCAGTCACATGAAAGACAAAGTCCCTGCATTCCTCCTCCTTCCTCACCTGGTCTAGGTGTGGGTCATTTGTGTGTCCCTCAACAATTCATACATACACCGAGGACTGTGAACTGCATGAGTCTAAACAAGGTGGTAGGACTCAGTTATCCCAGATTTTCCCACCTCAATGTTTGTGCAAGAATTCATCTATCTCTATGAATCAAGCGGATAAGTGTATCAAAGTTGAAGGATTTATCAGACACATATCTTCTAAGTAGTTGGTGTTGCCTTTAGTATCCTGTAAACCCTTTGAAAAGTAACTGCATGTATCAATATCCCAATATCTAATCCATATTCAAATCTATGTTTCTGAAACTCTTATTATTTTACAGTGTTCACAAATGGCATTTAGCTTCTTTATTGTATCTCTCCATGAAAGACCATACTATACCACATTTTTAAATAAAAGTTTTTATAACAGAAAGGACATAAAATTGCTGATCTTAGAAGGCACACATATAGTCCTACTCTGTCCTCATCAGAAGAAACTCTAGTCCATACTCAGCAGATGAACAAAAGGTCTTCTCTAGAGAAACAGTTTTATCAATAAATATGGAAAGATTCTACATGTTAGTTGGAAGATTAAGATTTGTTTTATCATACATCTTTCCATAATTTCCAATGCTTTTACCATAAACATCTTGTACATATGATATGTAGTAGATAGACATGTCTGTATGTAGATTTACCTGTTTCTTAAAAGTAGAAATAATGATACAATTTCAAATGACATCTTTACAACTACTAGTGAAATAGCTGACTGAAGGATCATCCATGGAAACTTAAAACAGGAAACAGTTTGGGAAACAAATATTCACTGGGGATGATTCACCAGGAATCTACCAGCAAATAACTGCAGAGCCACTGCACATCACCAGCGTCATCGGACACCTGTAACACGTCCATCTTGGGATGATGTAACATGTGGTACACAAGGTCTCCTAGAAAGATTTGCTTCAAAGAAAGATTTGTCCAGAAATAAATCAGACACCAACCTTACTTTCAGTTTATTGAAAGTGTAGAGGGAAAAGCATGTCATTGAATGACGTTTACCAACAGTGAACGGTCAAATAAATCCAAAGGCTTGAACGGTCCACAAAGCATTTTATCTGGCTATTTAGAAGGTGTCAGAGTCATGGAAAACAACAAGATAGATTAGAGTGTAAACCGGGCAGTGTATTTATCTTCATCCTTTGCCATTAATAAATATAGATAGATAGATATACTTCTATACATATTTAAGTTTATCTGGGTGCATTTATAAGTCTGCCTTAATGATTAAATGAATAAATAGTAGCCCAGGATTTAACTCAGTGATGCCGTGCCTTCCTCACAAGTTCAAGGTCCTGGGTTTCACCCTTGGTCCCCCCGCCAAACAAAAAGTAATTAAAGTTTAGTTTTAAGTAGGTTTGATGGCTAAACTAGGTATTGTTTGAAGCTTTATTTGAATATTTCTCAAATTGTAATATTCTCATCTGTTGAGCCTTTAGTGAAAATTTATGACCTTGAACTTTGTTATTTAAAAAATTCATTAAGTCCACATAATAATTACTAGTGTTACTTTTATTTTATTGTATGTTGCCTTTCATCTCCTTGTTTAAATTTGAGATGTGTCTAATAACTGTATGGCTCCATATGTCATTCCTGGGATTCTGAAGACCTTCAAATGTCCTTGGGGTAAATGTGGAAGAGTTAGAATAATCCGGGATGAGTAGGTAGGAGAAGAGCAGAATGGCGCCGGTCACTACAGTGGGCCTGAAGGCTGATTTGGTCAGTTTTATTTATTTAAATTTGTCCCTATTCCTCAGTTCACCTCCCATCTCTTTTGTGCTATTGGAATGGGGGTTGCAAAGGAAGCATGCATTGAATTATGATGAACCCTGGAGAGTGATGTTCTTGTCTTTTAAAGACTATGTGAAATCTAAATTATGGAACTAAACTAGGCTTATGGAGCCCATTGATTGCTTGAGATAGATCATGACCATCACTTGCTTCTCCTGTAAGACTCCATGAAGTACATCTGACAACATTTTGCTACATTGCTTCAGGATGTGGTGTGCAATGATGGATAAGTGAAGTTGCTGCTCACTATACTAACAATTAATTCCATTAAAAATAGCCGTAACTCTGCTAGATCCTGCAGCCTGAGAATCGTAGAGATGAGCCCAGCATCTTATTTCTGTTTCTAAGGGAAATGGAATCCACATCACCACAATCGAAGGTGGAAATAGTGAAACAAGATCTTTACATTTTAAGTAAAATTTTCAGTGTTTACCTTACAGGCAAAACAGAGTGGTAGCTAGAGTTTGGAATACTGAGAAAATTAGCCCAGAGCTTCTCCATGTCTCAGGCCCAGAAACGATGCCACTTTGAGGTGTGTGTCATAACACACGAGTATTACTTATTCTTTAGCCTCCATCTCATAATTCTTATACACCAAGCATTTGAGAAAAAGACAAATAAGTGTGAATGGTCTTGTTCCTTTTGCCTGTTTTCAGCGGTGCTTACAGATGATAATGGTTTACAAACCATTACCCTAGAAAATGTTGCAATAAGCTAATTTTAATGAGATTATTCTTGGTAATTAGATATGTATTTTATACAGAAAAAAAATCTAAATAAAAGGTTAGCTAAGTTCTTATATCACCCAATTGGCTCAGTGCAGAGGCCCCTGCTTCCTCCGGCTCTGAGCAGCATTTCCTCCAAGAGCAATTATGAGTGCTGTGCTCCTTCATTTGCCTACAGCAGAGATCCAAACCTAGGCCAGAGCAAATAACGTAGGTGAGGAAACTGTGATGTTTCATTGAAAGATGCTGGGTTTTGACTCAGTTCTTTTTGTATTTGTTGTCAGCATCATTATGATTTTTCCAGAGTGTATTTAGTAGCTTTATTGATATATAATTGACATAGAAGAACTTGACACAGTTAATTGCCAAATTTGATGATTTGGGGGATATACAAACATCTATATTCCCCATCATCACAGTCAGTGCAATAGACATAGCTTTCCTAGTGCAAAACTACCCTTTATCTACTGCATCCTCAAAGATCAACTAACCGTATATGCCTGAGTATTTTGGGGCTTACAATTTAC
>NW_022900917.1:78285037-78315547 GCF_012274545.1 Fukomys damarensis
TATATATTTGTGTATCTATCTATCTATATGTCTTTATGCCAGTACTATACTATTTCTCTTTTTTCTCTCTTCCTTTCTTTCTATCTTTCTTTCTTTCTGTCTCTCCCCTTCCTTCCTATCTTCCTTCCTTTTTCCTTCTTTATTTTTTACTAGCATCTTTACATCAAGCTTCATACACAGTTCGTTTTACCTTTTCTTTTGATGCAAGTTCTTCATAAGATATCGAAAGTTGTATTCTCATGCCTCAGCTGACAGAGTGCTGGTATAATAGGTCTGTACCACTACATCTGGCTGTGTCATGTTATTTTAATTCACGCAGCTTTATAATATATTTCTATTTTCTCTCTTTTGTATTTGCTTATTTATTGCTTGCTTGTGTTTTTTATAGCAAAACATTTATTGGTACATTTTGGGCATGCATAGTGATGACACTCATCATAGGGGATTTGCACCTGTATATATTTTTAAATCAGCAAGTGTTCTATCTTCAACTTTGTTCTTTCTCAAGATAGATTTGGCTATCTGGGAACTTTGTGGTTTCAAATGAATTTTAGGATTGTTCTATTTCTGTAAAAAATGATCATTGTGCTTTTGATGGGAGAAGTGTCAGATCTCTAGATCACATTATTTTGTATGAACTTTTTAATAATATTAATATTTTTGGTCTATAAGTATGGGATTTCTTTCTATTTGTGTCTCCTTTTATGTATTTCATAAATGTTTTATAGTTTTCAGAGTACATACATTTTTTTTACCTCCTTGACTATGTTTATTTCTGGGTATATTATTCTTTTTTGTTTGTTTGTTTTTGAGACAGGGTCTCACTATGTATTTGAGACTGCCCTGGAACTCACTATGTAGCCCAGGCTGTTCTTGAACTCACAGTGATCCTCCTCCCTCAGCTTCCCAAGTGCTGGGATTACAAGTGTGTGCCACCACACCTGGTTTATTCTTTTGATGCCTTTATAAACAGGATTATTAATTTCTGTTTCTGGATTTTTTTAGTGTTAGTATATAGAAATGCAGTTGATTTTTTTATCTTGATTTTGTATTCTGAAGCAATGTTTTTGCAGTGCAAATCAGCTGACTATAAATTTTCTAAGCTGTCATTTGACAATTATTTTTCACTTTTAGTGATTAAGTTTATGCCTTTGTCTCATACTATCATCATTATTATAATTTTGCTTATTAATTTTGCTTATTACTTTACTTATGGCTTTCTTTTGTTTATTTCCTTTTTACTCTTAATTATCTTCTGAATTGTAATTTTTCTGCTGAGGAGGCATCAATAATTTTATTTTCTTTCTTTACATAAAATTAGTTTGAACCTCTGAATCTATTTTTTCTTTTTTTCTCTAGTAACATGTTCTTTTATGTTGTTTCAGTAGCATGATTATGATGACTATTGGTTCACTTGTCGCTATTTATTTTGTTAGAACTGCACTGAGACGACTAGGTCTATTGGTCTGTACTTTGCATCACATTTGAAATTTTTTGGCTACTGTTTTATCTTTTTCTTTTTGTCTTTCTTATGTTCTCTATTTTGAGATTTGAAATATGGCTTAATACATTCCTCAAGATCAGTAAAGCTCCATTTCACTCTTTTTTTCTTTTGTTTTTGTTTGGATATTTCTATTCCTCTGTCTTCAATTTTCCTGGCCCCTGCTCTTTCCTAATTTACTATCCTTATCATTTATAGAATTTGTCACATTTGATATAATGATTTTTCATCTGAGAAATTAAATTTTGTTCTTTTTATACCTTGCAATATTCTTCTCATTATGTTAATTTTTAAAGTCCTCTAAGTATTTTTATTGCTCTTTACAGGTAAAATTTGCTATTTCTATTGTAATTTACTTGTCTGGGTCACATTATGTTTATACTTTCATGCTGTCTTCATTCTCTCCTTGCTGAGACAAAACACTTGGCACCTAAAGTTAAAGGGGAGGAGATTTCAGTCCATAATTGTCTGGTTCCCAGGCGGTGGCACAGCTCATAGGCATGGCAAGGGAGAACAGTTCTTGGTGGGCAGAAGGAAACAACATAACAAAGGAAAGATCTGAGTTCTTTCTGCACATTGTATCATATCCAGGGTGAGATTACTTAAGGTGGGGAGCACTGACACCCTTAATCCTGGTGCCTTTGACCCTAGCATTGCACCAGGAATCAATCCCGGCAACAAACACTCTAGATGCAGCCACTTCTGAAAAAGCCCTACCAATGACCACATGAGGGTTTGCAGAGACATCGAAGCATGACCTCTAACACATGCTGAAGCACTTATACATTATAAAAGTTTCAATTTATATATTATTGTTCTGTTCTTTTCCTATAAAGAGTAGTGAGTCCAGTCTTGAAATTAAGTTTAAATATTCACAGAATTCCTTTTAGGCTTTTACCCTCTTTTTTCCGCTTCTTTACTCCTCATCCAACTTCCCTTTGAATTTCTTTGTCTTTAGTGGTGCCACTCTTCAGTACTTATTATAGACACTGATATTTCCCGGGCAGTTTAGAATTCTGTCAGTGACTCAAAGAAAACCCACATCTATTCCTGGATCTCCTCTTCTTAGTCAAAGATGCTACTCTGTTCCTCAGACATACGCTCTTCACCTCTTTGGTGCTAATCTGTACCTCAATTCAGTGTGATGCCTATACTTTGCCTGTTTTGCATCCCAGAAATTTTTTTTGGAAGGAAGGTAGGCAGTGGCGGCATTTAAGTTTTGTTTCTTTTACTTAGGGATCGATGTTGCACAGTGTGATCTAATCTTTGAAAACTTTGTTTTCCCCTGTCTGACATTTATTTGTCTCACACATATCTTATGCACTACTCTAATTGTTTATAGCACCAGGGAAATCTTTCTCTGGCAAGATTACAGAAGGCAAGGCAAACAGTTAAGCTCGCAACAGAGCACCACATATTAACAGTGAGTAATTATTTGCATTTTTAGACTCTAGAATTTTATCTATAGAATGTGATTGATAAAATGAACCTTACTCCTTTCTGGAAAAAGGCTATTTGACAGCAGACCTACGGCTTCTCTACTATTACATTCTGTCTTCAGAAACCTTCCTTTGAATTTATTTTTTAATGTTCTAAAATACCCACTGAGGTGTATGTTATTACTTTTTCCATTTCACAAGTTAGTTACGTAGCCCCAGAGAAGTTAACAAATTTTTAAAGGCCCACAACTGATTAGAAACACAATTGAATTTCAAAGCTAGATCCTTTAGACACTATGATCTGGTTATTTCAACCATGTCGCACAGCTTTTAAATTATGTGAAATATTCTTGCCTGTAGCTTTGAACCCAATAAATATGTTTTTTCAATTTTTTCAGTTTTCTTTTGTAAGAAATACTAAATGTATACTTTGCTTTCTTCTGTGAAAAAGTTGGCATAGCAATAACCCCGTGGGAGGGTAAAATACAAAGAAATTACATTCCAATAGTTTATTATTATTTTTTTCAACAAGGAATTACCATTCTGAGGGCTAAAACTTGGGAAATCATCAGGTTTCAAGAAAAGTATGTCAAAGCAACTTATCTTACACTTTTCTTTAGAGCAGAATATAGAGCCCAGAAAGCCACAGAATGGAGAATAGAGAAAATCTATATGTCATAGTGACACTTGGATGACAGATGTTACATTTTAGGATACATATAAGAAAATTTGGGGTAAAATTCTCTCTTATATTTAACCTGCAGAGAAATGAAATTCTGGAAGTCCAAAGTGATTTGTACATGATCAAACAGATTTTCTGTTATTACAGTGTATCTAAAAAGCTATACAAGTAATACAAGTACACCTACATTTATACAATGTTGGTGAACACCTTATTCTTAAACGTATCGTTCCTACCCTGACTTTTAAAAGGCAGATAGGAGGGGACTATTTTTAATAGTTGATAAAATATTTCTACCATGTGTTATTTTCCTTACTTTTCAAATAACCACCGTAAATAAGATTCAAATTAACAAACACATGAAATAATTAGTCTGTGACTACAATGGTGCTGTTTCTTAAACCAGGTCAAAGCTCAGTGGCTTCAGTGAGGAGTTTGTTGTTGCTTATGCATGTGTGGTTTACTGGGGTCAGCGTGTCTGAGCTGAATTGTGCAGTTCTGCTTCGAGACCAGCTCAGCATCTCTGATTTGTGTTATCGTCACCTTTCCTTTGCAAAGATCTATCTCAAGAATGTCTTCATCTCCTGAATGGCAGGTGGCAAGAGGAAAGGCAGAAACATACACTATTTCTTAAATGTCCATCCCTAGTCTTAGAACACGAATACCTCACTATGTTGGCCAAAGCAACCAGGGAAAATGTCACCGTGAGATACTCAGAAAAAGTCTTCTCCCCATCAGTGAGGGCACCATTAGTGAGTGTGTCATACCCCAGGATGTAAGCAAAGAACCTGACCCAGTAATGTAATCTCTCACAAGGCAACCACTGCAAGACTCCTGTCCTATTCTGACTTATTTTATGCACTTCTAGAACTTTTGAGCCTAGATTATGCATATTTCTAAAATATATTGGATATAATAAATAATAAATAAGTAAAATATATTTATTGCATGAGTATGTGTTTGAATTTATGGATGTACATTTTATTGTACATGTTACTCCATTTGTATGTGTCACTCAGTAATACATCTTGGATGGCTTTTTATATCGATACATACAATTCATTTTTAACTATGGTGTTATTTTACACATAATAAATATATCTGTCTACTTAGCCTCTTCCTCTACTGTAGGAATTAAGGTGAGTTTGTAATGCTTAGTATTATAAGCAGTATATTAATAGGTGTTTACTAATTATACATGTTTTCTTGTTTGCCTCAAGGTTAGCCTAAAGAAATGAATATTTCAGGCAGTGTGGTCTGTGTGAATTCTGTATTGTAATCTATTTGGCAAAACAGATTCCAATGTGTCTTACACAAATCTGTATATCCTTCAGCAGTGAATGAATACCTATTAATCTATACCAACACTAAAAATTAGGATCACACAAACTTTTATGTGAGCAAAAGAAACATCTTTGTTCATGAAAAGCAGTATGTAAAATAATTAAAGAGTTCTCCAACATAGATCTAGTAGTTTCAGAGGTCCTTCTTTTCCTTAGCCCCATTGCTGAATTTGTCTTTTCTTTTCTTCTTGTCATTTTATTAATTTATTTTTTTCAGTAATGGGGATTGCACCCAGGGCCTTTGCACTGAGTTGTGTCTCCAGTCCTTTCTGTGCTATTTTGAGACAAGGTCTCAAAAAGTTGTTAATTTGTCCAGACTGGGATAGAAGTTATAACCCTTTTCCAGCAGCCTTCTGGAGTGCTGAAATTGCAGGCCTGAAACACAATGTCTGGCTCTATTCTTGGCTTCTTACTTCATCCTACAGTTCATGCTACATCGTTCGGCTCTTATCACAAAGATTTTAATTCAATACTAACCTTAGATCTATGTCATATCCCACTTCTGTCATATTCAGAATATTTCTGACAATGGTTTCGATTCTCCACTTATACTAGTGAGTACTTTGAAGCTCAATGTCAAGCACTTTATTATGACTCCTCTCAAATTGAAAAGTATCATCACCGCACTGTCCTCTTCCTCCTGGGGTCAGTGGGAAAACCCAGGCTGAAAGGGACTGACTTGACCTCTTATCCTTCATATCGCAAGTGGCAAGATTAAAGATACCTAAAATTCCAGGATCCAGGATGAATCATTTGATGAAAACAGATATAAATATGATGCCAGAGTGTGCTCTAGTGGTAATAACATTTGGTTCAGTTCTGGGAAAAAATTAATCCATTCCCAATTCTCCCCAAACCTACGCTGTCACGAATTAGCTCAGAAACACTGGGAAAGCCATATAAATGTTATTATTTTGTTTCTTTATCTGAAGAATTTAAAATGACTGAAAAACGTGGAATAGCTGTGAGCAGATAAGCGACATGTAACACATGAAGTATTTCTAAAAGGCTTACCTCACCCTACTGCGGGCGCAATACAAGCAGCACAATGTGAAGCCCTACCGTATTAGTCACTTTTCTCAGTGCTAGGACAAAACACCCAACACTCACAACTTAAAGTTTATTTTAGCTCAGGTTCTTGGTCTGTAGTGCTGGCTGGCTTCAAGCCAGAGGTGGAAAGAGCTGGTGGAGGAAAGCTACTCACACATCCCGGCTGATAAGAAGCGGAGAGAGAAGGGGTGAGCAGGGGAGGGGGGGAGATATAGCCTTTTCTACTGTGCCTCCACTGATTCACTCATTCCAAACAGAGCCAACCTCACAGCAGCCAGTTAGCTACAGCTCCCCTATGATGTAATTACCTGTGCGCATGGGGATTCGGGGAGGGGACGGCATCCCAAACTCAAATTGTAGCAGTAAGTGTATTTCTTTTCCCTAATATGGTATAAATTGGCCCTTAGTAAATTCCTAAGGAGAACATTTAGTGCTGATTTTAATATGTAGGGGCAATTACTTTTTTTAAATAGTATTTGAATCACTCAGACAAATTAAAGATAATGGATGACTTGGGCTTAGGATAAGGTTAAGACACTGTTGGAAAAATGAGAAATTGGATATATCCGTCTTCATGCCTTTGCAGTAGACTTTGAAAGAAATGTGAGGCAATAGCCAAGGACAGTCTTCTAGTCAGTCTGTGCATCTCAAGTGCTAAGGACAGTAATGACCTGCGTTACACGAAGACAGATGAGTGCAAGTTTGGGAAGTAAAGATCATAAAAATGATGTGAGTAGGAGCAGAGAAATGCAGTACTCCTCATCCAGCGCAGGCCATGAGCTCTCCTCTCAACCTGTGTCAGATCAGAAATGGTGAAGGAACTTTTGTAAAGAAAGACCCGAAAACTTAGTTCTTCTGTCAGCGAGGATTGTGGGGCAGATACAACTCTTTCTTGGTGGAACTAGGCTGATGGGCTCTGCAGGTCTGCCACTGCCCTGGAAAAGGCTCCTTTGAGACAAATGGATTTGCAGAGTCACTAAGCATTGAGTCCTTCCGAGGAGAAATATGCTAAGAAAGAATTGCAAGAAGTCAAAACTAAGACCTCAAGGATTGTAGAAAGAAGCAGGTCTGAAAGTTGGGAGGAAAGTGAATGAATGCTGGCAAGCAAAGAGTACAGTAAGATCCGTGCTCTGGGGTTTGAAGAGTACACTGACAATGTTGGAGCGTAGCAGCTGACTGTAGGAGACTGCAGTTTACAGGTTTTTAGGTATGTTGATCTGCTTTGAAAATGAATAAAGTATAAAAGCCAAATTGAAACCTTCATAATCTGACCTTTATCTTATTACTCATTTCCAGTTTTATTGCTGTCTGCATTTAGTTTTCTCTAACTTCACAACATACTTTCTTAGGTCTGTGCACTTCAAACTTGCTAACCTAATTATACCTTCTCCTAATAAGGTGTATTCTTCTGTGATTTGAAGTTCCGTTTTCTCTTCGCTTTTTACATAGAATACTTCATCCTCTGTTCCTCACTTGTAAACGTCTGTTCGTCATCCGAGTGTTCGTAACATATGAACTCCAAAGTGGAACAGTCTGTGCCTTCCATGTATAGGAAACACTGCCTAGGTCTGCTTCTGTGCTCTGTAAGTCAAGCCAGCTGGGTGTGTCAGAAAAATCCAAACTTTATGCACAAACTCTCTCCGGTAAACCAAAACAGACTCTGAAACTTATCTTCGATCTCTCTCAACATGCTCCTGCCCCTAGCCAAGAAAGTCTAGAGCTAGAACTATGGTTGAAAAATAGGGCCTTGATCACACTGCATTTCCAGAGGTATAAGCTCAGAATCGCTGGGAAAACAGCACTCACAGTTTTACAGTACACAGCACGCAGGCTTTTTATCAAGGTCATACTCAGAGAACCTAAGTGATGTGTCAAGATCAGAAAGCTAAAGAACAGCAAAGAGGAAGCTCGAACTCAGATCTGTCCTGTTCTGAAGAGGCTGATGTGCCCTACTCCTTCCCAGACATAGAAGAGGCAGAACATAGTTTCTCTGCTGCTTCCTTTTAAATTGGCAACACAAGGGGTAATTTTGGACAAAGAACAGTTATGTTAGCAGCGTAACATACTTCAGTTGCACGATATGACTGTGCAGCCTGAGATTAATTTAAACTAGCCACAAGAATAAGTATTGGTGAGAGTAATACTTGACAGATGGACGTGGGCACTTCTGCCACTCAGAAATAGAACACTGACCAGTTGTGGAGGAGATGAGTGTGAAAAGTACAACTCATATCTCTTTACCTTCTCTCTATTTACAGGCTGTCCTGTGCCCCCCCCACTAATTATCGATCTGGTTATTCACAGAAGAGAGAGAAATATGAAAGCATTTTATAATCCAGACGCCAGAGCACTTCGTGGAGCTCATGGGCTGCTGCTTTGGTTGATTTCTTTCTTTTCTATTTAACTCGAGGCTAAACATTTAGGTCTTCAGGGTGTATCAAAAAGAGTATCAAAAGAGTAGCAGAGTATCAAAAGTTTTGGTATTTGGAAATGAAATGCTTCAATTTTCTCCTGTGACACCTTTTGTCTACTTCCTCAACAGCAAAATCTATACTAATATAACATACTTTACTTGTTTCTCAGTCTCTCTGTGCATCTAAAATATGACCCTCTCTGATAAAATTTGATTCAATTGGCACCTATGACTCTGTTCTATATTATATAGTCCAGCACTAAATACATACTTGAAAGACCTGAATAAATGTATTTCTGGAATGATGGAAATTTTGCCTGGTGGTGAATTTCATGGCTCCTTCTATAAGTGCAAGATGAATTAAACCTCTAAGGTCAAGTAGCATGAAGATCAAAGGCAAGAGTTCAGAGGAAGTATAAATCCGTAGCATTGTATGGAGAATATTCTAGGAGGAAATACTTCAAAGGGGAACAAAGCGTGGCCTGAGGAAATAAGTAACCCGGCACTGGAGATTCCAAGCCAAACTTGGAAAATAAGACATGTGGTTTGGGGTGCCATGAGTCAAATCAAGCATCAGCAGGCGTTGATTAAGATCATCTTTAAAGTTCCAGCCATTTTGTTTCATTGATATATGCAGCGCTCTATGGTCCCTTCCTTTTCGCATTCTGTCTATCCTTCCCCTGTACGGAACTTCCCTGCAGGTGGAGCTAAGGACATCAAGACTCCTGAATGCCTGCCAGAATGCCGACCCACCGTCAGAAGGAAAAAAGACCTGAAGAAAGGAATCTATTAATGAAATCTGCTGGGACCCTGGAACTGTGCTCCCTGTCCTTGAAACTATCTCATTTAACCTGGGAGTCAAACCTAAGGGCACAGCAATAAATTGATCTGACCAGACACCCCAAAATCAGTGTCTAGATTTGAATTTATGCTTGACTATAAAATTCATGTTTTTTCCAAAGCAATCTTTACTATAATTTTATACCTTTCTGATTATATATGCATATATATTTACACATATACATAAAATCGCATATATTTATACATAATATATGCATTTAGAGTTTTTTGCTATTTTTCCTTCTCAGATATAAGTTTACAAAGATTCTATTTGCTTCTCTGCATTCAGGAGATGACAAGAGTCTTGCTGTGTCCCCCACAAGTATTTGTTATATCAAGAAGCTGCAGGGAACTGCTCCAGAATGTTTTTGGAAGAGGAGAGAAATTAACTGCCCATTTTATCTTACTCGGTTTCAAAAACTCCCAATTTAAAGGCCACTCAACTGAGTCTCCAAAGACTACATAGTTTACCAAAGCATACACTGCAGTCAAGGGAGTTACCAGGCTGAGTGTCTGCTTGGGAGCCTTCCAGCACTCACTGTTTTTTCTGCCTTATGCCACTCACAGCTGCAGCAGTTGAATACTTCTTGGTCTGCTCCTGAGCTGGGGGATCCGGCACCTCAGGGTCTATTTCTTGAGCAGGTGAAGGGGGTTGCATTTTCCAATGTCTGTAATGACCCTTTATATCCATAGATGCTATCTAATCCTCGATGCTGTGGTTCATTTTCTCTTGGGTGTATATTTCTAAATAAGAACATAGGTTGCGGGAGATGTTTCTATTGATGGAAATATTCTGGCACAGGCACTGAGTGCTAATGACTTCAGGTCATTTAAGCCCCAAGGGCAGTGTCTGTTAACATCCTTAAGGGACTAGCACATTTACTTACTGGAAAGTCTCTTTCTCACTAAGATGACTGCAGCCTCAAATTCTGGTTTCTGGAAACAGATGCTCATGAAGCTATTCACTCATTCAGCAAATATTCAGAGACATTATTCAATCACCTATGTATAACTGTTGGTACGATGCTGCTGGAGTCTCAAAGGAAAGAGCCAGGTGAGGAGTTGGAGTTCATCTGTAGAAATCTTCAGAACTGTAAATACAGCCTTTCTGAAGGAGATGCTTTCCTTTTTGCATTTGTGCAGAGTGGATTTTGGTTTCGTTTCTACACATTCAATATTGATTAAGGATCCATGGCACCAAAGGAAGAAATATATGGGATAGGACTGTTTTCTCTGAAGCCCACTGCCTGGGACACCATTACTCCCTGTTACTTCTCAGCAACGTTACCTTGGACATTTATTAACCCTCTAATGAGTCTTTTTCTCATCTGTGAAGCAAGGATAAAAAGGAGTAACTGTGAAGATTCAATGATCCTATGAACACCAAGTACTTGTAAATATGCAATAAGGCTTATTTATCACTACCTACCAATCATGAGCCAGTCACTGCACATGGCAAAAGGAGAATAAATATCAAGTGTATGAAGCTTGGCAATAAAATATAAGGCAACTGGAGCCAACAGCTTCATTTCATTCCAAAGTGCTCAATTTGTCACAGATCCAGGGAGTGTCTAGGAGCCAATGAAGAAAAGATCCAGGGTCACTAATTTATCTCCCAGTCTCCAACAATGTTTACTATTGCAAAGCATCAAAATACTACTGAATATACACTTGGATATATTTTTCTCTTTAAAAAATTAAGTTTATTGGGCTGGAGATTTAGCCCAGTGGTTTGGAGCCTGCTTTGCAAGCATAAGGGCTTGAATTTGATCCCTGGTACACTCCCCCTAAAATTAATTTTATTGGTACATCTAAGGTATACACTATAATGATATTAATCATTGTAAACTTGCACCTTTACATAATCCATCCTGGTACTTACTTTTTCCCCTTTCCCTGCCTTCCCTTCAACCCCTCCATCACTCCTTATCAAAAAGATTTTGTTTCCATTTTTTCATTTTCTCATATTAATTCTATTCCCTTCTTTCCTTTCCCTTACTCCTCACATTTCCCCTTCCCCTTTGCCCCTTTCTTCCTATTTCACATTGTGTTTTATACCTTTTATTCCTTATTTATATTTGCAGTTTCTCACACTAGAGAAACTATTTCATATTTACACATGTATGTCCTGTTTATTTCACTTAAGAGTACAACCTCAGTGTTCATCCATTTAGCTGTAAATGCCTCTAATTTCTTATTCATTATGGCTTAGTAGTACTCCATTTTATTAAAAAAAACACATTTTCTTCATTCAGTCTCTAGTTGACGGGCAATTAGGCTGATTCATAAATTTCCCTACTAAGAATTAGGAGACTATACAGATTTATATTATTCACTATTTTTATTGTCACTTTAAAGTCAAAAGATGTATAGTCATGGATTAGTTATAAACTTTGACATAGTATACATTCTTCACTGGTCCACTTGAGGCTGTATACCTTTCATTCTCTATTAATAATAAACACCATTAATTTCCCCTGTATGATATTCTTTCACCTGCTCTGAATCACCAAGTAACCGTTATAAATTCTGTATTCATTTTGTCTTTGCATTTTAATTGGGTCCTGCTTCTGTTTGAAAATTATGCAACTGATTTCCATTTTTCATTTACACAGTTGCATATAGCCATAGTTTTTCAACAGTTATCACAGCATATTCAGTATGCATCACATTATGAATCTATATATTGTCAATAAATTTCAGGTATTTCTCGGTTTCCTTTTGTTTTGTACAATATTTTAAAATACTCTAGTGATGCACAGTTGCTCTACACCCCAGAATGATTACTGCTCTATTTTTACCATTTTCACTACTCTTTCTAATGGTTGAGAAATGGTTCCTTCTCATCATTATTTGTCTCCCTAAAAGCTACTCAGAGGAAGACACTCTCCCATGTTTGTATCCTTCAATACAGACAGAAAACACACATTCTTATTTCCTGCACATGGTAGAGATTTGGGACTGGCATTTGAACTTCAGGCCCTGAGATTTTGAAACAGAGTCCTTTTAGCATTGTTCTCAGTGTGACATTAGAAACAGACTCCGTCAATATGATTACTGTGGTCTCTCATCATTCCTTACAATTCTTGTAAGTTTTAAAATGTCAATATTTGGAGCTCATTTCATTCGCAGGAGTTCTGTGCATATCTATAAGGAGATATGTCTAAACAGTCCTCCAAGCTAGATTTTATTTTTAGGAAAGTGAAAGAGATCTGTGAATACCTTTATAAGAAAAAAAAAATCAAACTTACTTCTGCATAATCATGGAATTCCAGAGTTTGAATAAAACTTAGAAATGAAGGCAGACTCCCTTGTCTCTTAATTTTCACTTGAAAATAAAACCAAAACTAAATCAAACCAAATCAAAGAAAATATTGGAACACTTTGAAGTTATTTCCTTCAGATCACAAAAACACTGGAAGATCTGTGAGCAAAATTCATTGTGTGAATGGATTGGTTGCCTGTCCCTACAATGAAAAAAACACCCGAACTTCCAGATTTACACACTTTTACTATATGTGCACATATATCTGTAAATTAGCAGTGCAGGCTGTGCTAAGCAGGTTGGTTTTCATGCTTGATTCACTTGGAGTAACTTCTGTCACATCTAACTTATAAATGTGTTGATCCAACCTTACTGAGGTGGGATGGTGCATCATTTCTCTGTGTAATCTTATCCTCAGTTAAACCAGCCTGGTTTCCTTCTCTTGAAATTGAATTTCCTATGATAGAAAAAATAATCTTTAGTCCACAAGCACATATCAAAGCTCTTTTTTCGACATTTGTTAATAAATTATTGAGCTAGTCACATGACATTATCATGATTCAATTTAGTAGATGGAGGGATAGATTTTTAACTCCACATGAAATAAACAGCAAAGTCATCTATCTCTCTATCTGTATTTATATAAGTAATTTATATAAGTGTACGTATACTTTAGTGTATATATGTTATATATTATATATTTATATATATTTTATATATTATAGATATTTATACTAAAGTATAAATTAAATTTTTAAAATTAATTGACTACAGTAGTTTCTTTTCATTATTGAGTAATAGCTCAATGAATACATGCATTAATGTAGCTTATCCATTCAGCTTTGTTTTTCTACAGTTTTTGAAAATCTGAAAAAAATTATTGTGAAGTTTCACAGTAAGATTTTTATGTGAACATACTTTTTCAATTCATTTGAGTAACTTTCTAGGACCATTTTTGAAAGTTTGTATGCTGAGATTATTATTATTATTTAGAAAGAAGCTATTGAGTGGTTTTTTTGGGGGGGATACCGGGGATTGAACTCCGGTCCTTGTGCTTGCAAGGCAGGCCACCAAACCGCTGAATTAAATCCCCTGACCAGACAAATACATACTTGTTTTTTGTTTGTTTTGTTTTATTTTGGTACCGGGGATCGAACTTGGGTCCTTTCGCTGGCAAGGGAGGCACCAGAACCACTGAGCTAAATCCCCGGCGATATTGAGTGTTTTAAAGTAAATACTTTATTTGAACTCTGACAGTTAAGATGGATTGTCAGTTTGAGGGTGGCTTGGGTGGCCCAGGGAATTAGTAATGCACACAAACAGGAATTTCTGTTGACCCGAATCCAAAGGAATACATGGTATGATCACTATGTTGAGTTCTGGTAATTCTAGTGGGTATATAATATTTTTTGCTGTTTTTATCTGTTTGTTTATTTGTTTTGTTTTTCTGAGACCAGGTCTCACTATGTAGTTTAGGCTGGCCTTGAGCTCAGTATGTAGCCAAGCTGGCCTCAAACTCAAGAAAATCCTCCTGCATCAGCCCCAAGTGCTGGGATTACAGGCGTGCACTACCTTGCCTGGCTACTATTTTCATATGCAATTCCCTACTGTGTTGTATAGTATCTTTCGTGTAACTACCACTTGTAACCTTCAACTTATTAATGATATTAATTCTCATTCTCATAATCCCAAAATCTCCACTGTGCCTGAATATTATTACTATGTTAGCTTTTTAGTTCAGAATTTTTTTTCTTTTAGCATCTTTTAATTTTTTTTTTGTTGTTTCCAAAGACAGTCAGACACTATACAGAGTAAAATGAACTCAAATAGTGAAGCGTTTAGTATGAGATACTATATCTACTTGGCTCAGAATTAGAATGATGTTCTTATTGTCTTCTGTGCTGTGAGAGGCAGTGGCTACAATTCTCTCTGTGCTCATGCTTTCGTTTCCCATGGTACTTTGAGGCACTTTTAGACTTTCCGTTCTGTTATCAGTAGTCTCTGTTACTATCCAGCAGCCGTTGGTTTGGCGAGGAGGTGTTGGTGAGGAAAGGAAGCATTGCACAGTCAAAAAAAAGGTCCCTCTTTTTCATTTTTTAGCGAATCTAAGTTGGTTAAATCCATGCCCCCACATCAAAGGCTAAAGGGGACTCATGTGATCCTGAAGACAGGCCACATTTCCCAAGTATCTGTGCCGAATCTTTTTCATAATTTTTCTCCAGTGGAGACACTAGAAATATGGTGAAAAGCAGGATGAAGGTGAAGCAAGGATAACCCTCTATCTGCTTTTTGCTTCAAGCTGTGTGTCTGGCAACTCGGAGACAGCAGTGTATCTGAGGTGGAGGTCAGTTCTTGACAGACCTGGTCCTCTTGCTCCTTGCTGTCAGGTCATTATATAGACTCTGATAGCGATGCCACCTTCCTTTGCCCACCAAGAGAAATAGAAGTCTCTTTCCTGTAAGTACTACTGTGGTTCCCTTGTCTTCCATACCTCGATCTCTCAACCTCTTTTACCACTAACGAGTTTCATTCCCTGTTAAAACCTGAGCTTTTCTTTTTATGGGTAATCTCTAAGTTTCTTTGTTTGGAGCCTAACTCATACAGCAGCTTTCCCAAATTCCTAGGGCTTCTTAGAGATAAAGATAAATTATGGGCCCAGAATGAATTCCTGAGTTTCTTATTCAGTGCTGCCTCTGGTGTGAAATATTTATGTGCAATAGAGAAAAAAACTTCTAAAAAAATTATGTCCCCAGAAGGATTAGAGCAGATGCTGCCTCTAAAAAATGAGAACAATATAATCTGAAATAGGAATAAATATTGATTCAATATAATAGTTTAAAGACAAATTCATAGAAAACCCCTGGTAAGGCAAAGAGATAGATACTTACAGAAAAAATACTTATAGATTAATTGAAAAGACTGCAAAGGGGACTATTACAGTGGTAATATTGGTAAAGCTGGTTGACCAAAATTCCTTTCGTACTGGTATCACTTACAAACTACAGACAAAAGATCAACAACAGCATCAACAACCACATTACAATTTTTTAAATCTTTATTAAATTTACTGGTACATGTTAGGTATACAGCACAGTTACATTCATCACTGGGATCTTGTACCTACACATAACTTACCAGGTTCTTATTTTTCCCCATCCCCCCCAGCCCTCCCCTCAGCCCCTTCACCCTTCTCTGTTTACAAACACATTGTTTCCGTACTTTTCCTTTTCACATATTTTTTCTTTTCCCCTTTCACCTTTCTACAGCACAATTTTTGAAGTTACAAAATGGGATGAAATATCAGTCCCTCTAGGAAATACATCATATTTTGTGACATTTCTTGTATGAAAACTTGCTTCAATTTATCCACTATTTTTTTCTTTTTATTGACTTTATTGGTACATTCTAGGTATACAATACAGTTACATTCATTACTGGGATCTTGTACCTTTACATGACAGGTCTTGGTTCTCATTTTTTCCCCTTGTCCCTGCTCTCCCTTCACCCTCCCTCCCCTCCCCATTTATAAACACTTTATTTCCATTTTTTCATTTTATCGTATTTTTTCTTTTCCCTTATTCCCTTTCCCCTACCCTTCCCACTTTCCCTACACCTTTAGTGCTTTTCTTCCTATTTCACATTGTTAATTATCCCATTCGGCTCTTGTGTACTATTATAGTAGAATTAAAAGAATCATATCACAGCGACATATGTGCACCCATGTTTATAGCGGCACAGTTTGTAATAGCTAAAACTTGGAAACAGCCCATTTGCCCATTACTTGGAAACTGGATAAAGAAGATGTGGTTTTTCTATAAAATGGAATGCTACCTGCTATTTTTTTTTTTTTGGTAAATTTTGATTTTACTGGTTTGAGCTGTCAGAGAAAAGGGTTAGGGGAAGGAAGGGCTAATAAAATTTAGCTGTAAAGCTCTGGAAGAAGATACAGGAAGAGAGAGAGAGAGAGAGAGAGTCTGTCAGAGAGACAGAAGACAAATTGACAGACAGAGAGAGAGACATAGAGACACAGCTAGAGAGAGAGACAGAGAGAGAAACAGACACACCTAGAGAGAAAGCGACAGAGAGAGACAGACACAGAGAGAGAGAGACACACACACAAAGAGACACAGAGAGAGGGAGAGAGAGAGAGAGTCTGTCAGAGAGAAGACAAATTGACAGACAGAGAGACATAGAGACACAGCTAGAGAGAGAGACAGAGAGAGAAACAGACACACCTAGAGAGAAAGTGACAGAGAGAGACAGACACAGAGAGAGAGAGACACACACACACACACAAAGAGACACAGAGAGAGAGAGAGAGAGAGAGAGAGAGAGAGAGAGAGATGAAGACAAATTTAGTCCAGCCAAGTTAACTGCTGGATGAGAGAAGGGAGTAAGGTGCACTTCTGGAGAACAGAACAGAATTCACAGGATAAATAGCATATTTTTAATAATGTTCAAAAACAAGATTTACAAAAAGACCTATATTCAAGGAGAGAAAACATTTTAAGAAATCGTAAAACTAGAAAACAGCAAGTGAGTCAGCAGTGCCCTGGAGGAAGCACTGCCTGGAGAGGGGCTGCTGTGTCTCAGTACAAATAAAACAGACTTAAATTACTGACTAGAAGAGAAGTAAAATACCTCATGAAATACAGACATTAAAAATTAAAGTCAAACAGGAAATACAAAGGAGGAGAGTAAAACAAGTAATGTGGTAAACACACTGTCTGGGGCAAGCCCGACTCAGATCAGTGCCCTAAGGATAATCAAGGGGATTAATGCAGTCACACAAACTAAGAAAACGAAGAGCAGGAAGGGGGAAAATGAGCGAAGAGCAAAGACTTCTAAACTTGCACTACCATATTGATATATTTAATGTATTAATTTGACCACCAAAGTAAGAGATAGGGAAGTAGGAGTAGATGAAGAAAGAAGGACTAAGAACTTCCAATCTATGATAAAACACTAACTAGCAATTCCAAGAAACCCAATGAATATCACAAATGATGAACGCAAAGCGCGCCTCATCCAGCTAAGCCAGAGTCAAACTCCCGAAAGTCACTAGTGGACAGCAATAATTCCAAAAAGAGGAGCAGGACTATGAGTAACAATTGATTTCTCATTACAAGGAATGGAGACAGAAACGAATAAAAGGACATATGTAAGGTGCTGAACAAAATGTATTCATTCCAAATGCTCCACAGGGCAAAACTATCTTTTACCAATAGCTATGAAGTAAGGATATTTTCAGATAAGCAATAATTGAAGGAATCTGCTACCCACGACCTTCCCTGAGATCAATGCTTAAAGTTTCTCAAGGTAAAGAAATGATAGCAGATGCTAGTTCAGGGGTCTGAGGAGTTCATGATGAGAAACATGCATGTTAAATGTAGAAAGAATCAAAGATGCTCTCTGAAGGGTATTTATTCTACTGTTTTCTTACTAAATTTCACGAGATTGCATTGGAAAGACTACAGTGCATTTAGATATACATGATGATAGCAGAAATGTAAAAATGCAGTCAAGAACAGTGACATATCTCTCATTTTCTACATTTTACATGACATAGAACAATACTGAATTGAAAATAAATTGTAATTTTAAAAAGCCTCCAAAATTAATGCAGTTATACTTTAAAAACCATTATAAGGCTTAAAATGAAATACTGAAACGTTTTGATTAGTGAAGCAGAAAATAAAATAGAAGAATTAAAGAGATCCAAAAATTAGAAAAATAAAAAGTAAATAGAAAATTAACATATAAATTTATAAAACATATGTATACATTAATTGAAAATAAGATTATCAGTCTGTATATAGCAGAAATACCCTCTAGTCTATCAAGATGCACTTTGAAAGAAAATCTATAAATTGAAAGTGAGATCATAGCAAATATCATGTAAATATTAAGTAAACAAAAGCTTGGGTGTCAATATTAACATGAAAAAATACAAATCCCAAGAAAATGTATATTATTACAGATAAAGAATAGTTCATACGAATAAAACTTTCAGTGTGTGAAAAAGATACAAAAATTATAAATTCATTGCTTTCCAAAAGAAATATCATCTCAAATTATGCAGCAAAGCATTTGGCTAATTTTATATATATATATTCAAGATAAAAAATTCTCAAGTCTTTGTAAATAGGGAAGGGTGGAAATATTGAGGGAGGGCAAGGGATGGGGTAAAAATAAGAACCAAGATGCATCATGTAAAGGTACAAATTTCCAATATGTCATAATATTGTATACCTAAAATGTACCAATAAAATTAATGAATAAAATGTTCTCAATAATCTAGAAATAAAAGGAAACTTTCTGGCTGGGGATTTAGCTCAGCGATTCGGTGGCCTGCCTTGCAAGCGCAAGGACCGGAGTTCAATCCCTGGTACAAAGAAAAAAAAAAAAAAAAAGGAAACTTTCTAGCATCTTTTAGGCTGTATGGAAAGCTGTCATACTAAATATGACAACTAATGTCATATTTAATGCTGACAGTATAAATTTTCCCCCTGAGAATAAGAATGGAAAAAAAAAGCTTAGTTTCACCACTTTGATTCATGTCTTTATAAGAAGCCCTACAGAATATACTAAAGTAAGGGAAATATGTAAAAGACACATTAGGTGTGAAGGAAAAAAGTAAAACTCTTTATTTAAAAATAGCTTGCTAGTTTAGATAGAAAATACTAGAGAATATTTGTCAAAATCATTAAGCAAGTGTAACTTTGATACCCAGTATGGTGTTAGCTCAAGTAATCAATGATATCTGTGTATTCACGGTAAATATTTAGAAAAAATATCGCAAATATTTCATTTATGTTAGCATGAGATGATATAAAGTGTATGAGAATAAATTTAACAAGTGCAGCACAAGAAATGTGCAAAAACTATGAAATATTTTTGGGAGAATTATAATGTTTAAACAGATTTATGTATTAAATAAGTTGATATTACTAAAGACGTTAATTTTTTCTCAAATTTATTTGTAGATTTTTTTTTTTTTTTTGAGACAGGGTCTCACTGTGTAGCTGAGATTGACCTGGAATTCACTATGTAGCTCAGGCTGATCTCGAACTCACAGTGATCCTCCTTCCTCAGCCTCCTGAGTGCTGGGATTACAGGTGTGCGCCAACATGCCTGGCCAATTTGTAGATTTGATGCAAATCCAGTCGTCATCCCCAATTACTTTTTATGGAATCAACATCTTGACTCCAAACTTTAAACGGAAATGCAAAGAATGCTAAGTCACCAAATAATCACAATAATGGCCAAGACTGAGAGACTTGCCCTATGTGATTTCGAGATTTACTAAATACCCATTTCTTTCAAAATAGCGTGTTTCTGTCGCTGTACATTGTTCTGAGGGGTGTACTGGACATTTTATCCATGTGGTTATTTGATTTTTTCCAAAAGTGCCCAAATGATTTAATTCAAGGAAGAAATGTTCTTTGAACCAATGGTACTAACCCAGCTGTATATGTATATTGAGAAATAAATGAGCATTCTACACATAGTTAAATTTAAAATTCAACTTGAAGCCCCACAAAATAAAAATTATAAAAATCTGGATTCTACCAACTTTTTGACAAAATATAAAGGAATACATTGGTGTCTGGTGAGTGGGCAAATAGTTCTTTAATAAGACCCAGAAATAAATAACCATAAAATAAGAAAAATTGAGGCTTCAAGTTACAAATATGTAACATTCAAAGGAAGATGAACAGAACAGCCACATGTTGTGAAAAATATTATGAGATAATAGATCTGACAAGGAACTTGTTTCCATAACACATAATAAACTCTGACAAGGTAATAATAGAGACATAAGAAACCTGATTTTAAAAAATTGATCAAAAACTAGATCAGATATTTTGCAAAGGAAAAAGTTACCAATGGACAAATGAAAAGCTCAACATCATTATCAGGAAAAGGCAAATGAAACATACAGTCTGCCAGTATTTCTCCAGTTGTTTGGATAAAATTGAAAATAACAAAAAACAAAAGAACTTAATAATATCAAAGGTTGAGTGGGGAGGACCTCTGGGGACCACAACTATTGTATTGGTGGAACAATAACTGTTGTAGAAACCCCGGGGAAGGTGCGAAGAGTGTCTTGTCCGTTACTGATTCACATAACAAATGCAAGCTTTTAAACACATATATCCGCAAAATTACTCAAGAGCTTTGTTTGGAGTAGCCAAAACCAAGAAAAAGCCCTAAGACCTAGTAATAAAAAGGAATGAACAGTTTGCATTATTTTCATGCAAAGTGATACCACCTAATTATGGAAGTAAAAAACAGTGTACTAAACAAGATATGGATAAATAAGAAGGTATCCTTGCCTGTGAAATAAGCCAAATGCAAAGAGTACATTCCATATGACTCATTAATTGGAAGTTCCAGAAAAGCTGAAACTAATCTGTGGTGAAAACCAAATCAGAACATTGGTTTCTTCTTTGTGGGAGGGAAAATTAACTAGGAGGAGAAAGAATGACAAAAGTTTTATATGTCAATATGGGATTAGTTATATGGGTGTATGCACTTACTAAAATTAAGTAAAATCATGAGATTTATATGTTTTAATATATGAAGACCTTAATTTAAAACTTTACGTTGTTGGGTAATAGATGCACAATAATGTAACGTTCATTTTAATATTCAACTTATAGAAATAAGATACTGTTAAAATATCTAAATTACCTAATTTAAATTAAAATATTAGAATATAAGGAGTAAAATGCTTTCAAAAATTAGTCAATGATCCCTAAATATGCCAGATGCAAAAGATTTCTATCTATTGTGAGTCATACATTTTATCTCACAACATACAAACTTTTCTAGACTAGTAAAAAAGACATAAAATTTCAGTACACATTTTACAAGGCATATTGAATAGTAATATCTAAACTGAAAAGAAATAGAATGATAAAAATAAACCAGAGCAATTTACACATTCAGATTGATGAATGCCAAGTAAAAGGTCTTTGTTTCCCGACACATCGTGAATCTAGGTAGTATTGGGGAAATGTTATTAATTTGCAATATATTTTAAGCAAAATTACCAACATTTCAAATATAATAATAAGAATATTTTAATAATTTAATATGTAATTTTATGCAATTACACATAAACATAATTTAATGTCATTATATTTAGTGAATTTTGTGTTGTGATTGTTAGGGGACAATTGTCAATTTGAAGTAGAAGAACTCAGCAGTTATTCCTCCTTGCTTGTGTCACAGAGCCACTGCACACCAGAACTCTACTGCTTCTAGTTTATTCAGTATTGGCTTATTAGAAATTACAACTAGAGGTAAGATATTTTTATGAAAATGTTTTTGAGGAATTTAAGACTCACTCTGACAACTTGGCGTTTTTCTTAGTTGAATCTACATTGTACCTTTAATTTTTCTCAGCTGTTCTATTTTTCTCCAGCAGAAATATGATCATGCTTTCTACTTGTTCATGTGCAGTATCTCTGAAGGCTGTCTCAGCTCCTTTTCCTGTCTTCCTACTCTGTGGTCTTATTCTGTTTTGTATTTCCTTTTAAAACTTGCTGATCATAACTGACAGTTTTCTAACTTTTATGTTATAATTCATTTGTCTATGACTCTGAAAAACAGTCTCCATAGCATACAGATATTTTACTTTTTGTCTTCACTGCTACATCTTTGAGAGATGAAATCTTTGCCAATAAAACATCATTGATTAATTAATATTTATTGAATGAATTATTTGAACAATTCTGTCCACGATTTTTAACTCCAAAAAAGGATTCAAAGGGCCGGGGATTTAGCTCAGTGGTTCCGCTGCCTGCCTCGCAAGCACAAGGACCTGAGCTCAATCCCCTGTACCAAAACAAAACAAATAAAGGTTCAAAAATGTCTCTTAAATTTTTCTGGTATTAACAACTTCAATTTGCACTCTGCTTATATTACTGTGTCGCATAACCAGACTGTCTAACATCAGTTTGAGAAAAACTAACCTTTACTACATGGGCAATGCTAGACACCCATATAAAAATAGAGGAATCTTTTTTTTTTTTTTTTTTTGGTGCAGGGGATTGAACTCAGGTCCTTGTGCTTGCAAGACAGGCCACCGAACAGCTGAGCTAAAATAAAGGAATCTTTCAGTGGAAATCAAAATACTTTTTCAGGTCATGAGAGATGTTTTAGTTTCTCTTAGAAAATCACAAATTCTGACTCACTTTATGAATGTTTAGATTATGAGCATTCTGACATTGGTGGTATAGTCTAGAATTTTAAGAAAATAAAAGAACAAGCACAAATAAATTATTTTAAATGTAAAAATTTAAGGTATCTTATAAAATATATAATATATTATATCAACTTAAAATATCATGAGAGGAAAACTAAATGTGTTCATGGAACTAGGCACTGAAAAAAGCAAAGCTCATAAAAGAGGAAATCTAAGTTCAAGAATGACATGTGAAATCTTTATTATTCCCCAATCTGTTCTATGCATCTTAAGTATTCTCAGTCAAATCCCAAGAGGATTTTTCATGGAATTAAAAAAAAATTAGTATGAGGCTGGTTAATATTTAAAAATAAAAATAAAAATGAGGAAATTAGGTCAGATAGTTTTAACAATTTAAGCAATTAAAGAAAATTGATTTTGAAACAAATTACATACACTGATTATTACAGAAAACAGAGTCCATCAGAAAAAGTCATGTGCATTTGGAAATTCAGTTAATGTGGGCATTTTAGAAGGAAGTATCTGTTATTAAAACACTAGAAAGTCCATCCAGAGGTCTGTGGGAAGGATGCCCCCTAGCGAAAGGGCCTGGCATTGCCTATAAGACCCTGCCTCCCCTCCACCAGCCACCCCCCAAATTTAATTAAACAACAAACAAACACAGAGTCTCTTTGACCTGTAGAAAAAGAGCAGTTAACTCAAGCCTACTTTGGGAACATTTAACCATGCATTTGGAGACCAAATGAAATTGATTGCAACTTTATATATTTATACAAAAAATAACTGACAGATCAAAGAATTCAGTCTTAAAGAACTTCAAGAAGTGTTAAAAGTAATATAAAGATATAGTGTAATGGTATCATAAATAAGTCGTCTCCAAAAGGCAAAAAGCAAAATCAATAAAGAAAAAGATTAAAAATTTAAATAAATGAATAAATATTAACTTCACTTGGAATATTCAATAAATATCATGAATACATATTAAAAGGCAAAAAAATTATACTGGAATATATCAAATTGTCTAAAATATGTATAGAAAATTTGTGAATAAATTTTAAATACATGTAACTTTAAAAATTTCACAGTTTAAGCATTCATTCAAAAAAGAGTGAGTATAAAATTATAAATAAAAATACAAAGATACTTAAGCTAACTTCTAATTGGGAATATATTGTTTTACAAGTAGATTGACATTTTAAAAAACATTACATCATATGTTGCGGAAAATTGATGAAATACATACATGTTTTCCCAAATATATTGGGAAGATTGAAATCTTATAACCACCTTACATTTATATTTAAATTAAAATATTTAAATTAGCTACCATTAATCCATCTTAACAAAAACCAAAACTACAAAATATAGATTTGGATCCATGTACTTAAAGTATTTTAGTATACTGGAAAATAAGTTACAAAAATATTATAAAATTTAAATGAAATATAATTATTCCATGAAACAAACATAATATATGCCCTTACATGTGATAAAAATATAATATATATTACATGTCCTATATATGGATTTGTATATACATATCTATTTTTGATTTTATACCGATGGTACATAAAAGGTGATTCATTATATCTATGCCTTGATGTGCTTTACATGATGCTTTCCTTGTGTAAATTAAATAACTTAAAGTATATACAACTATAAAATTTACCTTTGCAAGTAGCTTTTAATTTTATTTTCCTTGTGTCTTCAGAATTTGACTTTTTTGCTTCCATAAATTAATAACATTTTAACTCAATGTAATTCATCATTAATATTTTCTCTGCCTTTGAACGGGTAGTGTCTTCCAAAGTTCACCATCCCTGCCTCTGAGCTGGCCTTCTGTCTGGACTGGAGTGAAAAGATTGGACTTGTCTCTCTTCCCATCCATGTCCTTATAAAGACTTCTCTACCTCCTCAGCTTTCTCCAAAGCATGCCCCATCCAGGTTAAAAAGAAAGCCTATGCCTATCTTTTCAACAGACTCTCCTTTGAATCATTTTCAAAAATTACCATTGTAAATTTGTTTCAAACTCCTCTGGCTTGTGTGCATTTTGTATTTAAGGGAAACTGTATATTTATCACTCTGCCCTCAGTATCCCGCAGGATCTCTTGAATTACCTATGAAACTCATTTGAACATCTGCCTTTTACAGAGCCATGTGGTTCCTGACATGAAATAAAATATTAACACGTTATATTTTATGCTGTGAATAATTGATGCCGTTATCCTGTGCTCTCTAAGTGATATATGCCTTCAACTTATGGTTGTACTTAGATCAAGCCTTGTCTCCTCTCTTCTCCACATGAGCAAAGATTTCAAAGGAGAGGAAGACAAAAGAGAAGATGTGATAAAAATCCTGTGTTTACTTGAATATTAATGTGCTGCAGATGTGTGTGAAACAGCTGCTCAATTGCTTGAAAGTTTCCCAGAGTTTGAGAGTCCTGTCTAAATCTTTCTGCATGTTCTATCCATTCAGTTTTCTTCTTGGCAAGCCTGTCTTCAAATGTCAGAATGCGCAGACTTTCCAGAATGAGAATGAATCACTTCTTTTCCATGAAACTAACTAATTACTTGCCAATAGTTACTGATTTTGTTTGGTTTTATATATTTAATACTCGACTTATAGTGTGGGGAGAAGAAGGAGAGGTGAAAGCTACAAGCTGTAGATACACAGGGGCTTACAGTTTTGCAACAAAATTCAAATTAATCTTCAGCTGTTAAGAAAAAATATATGTATGGAGAAAAAATGAGAACCAAGATCTGTCATGTAAAGATGCAAGACTCCAATGATGAATGTGACTGTACTGTATACGTAAAAAGTACCAATAAACTCAATGAAAACAAGGAAAAATTATATGTGAAGTTTTCAGCCATTTGAAATATTTTTACATAACAATATCCTGTATTTGTTGCTCCACATCTCTATTACTACGCATACCTTCCTATTTCACCAAACACTACATACTCACAGACACCCACTTCCATTGACACACTTACTCACACTTAAGTAATACAAATATTCCTTCTCACACACAGGCAAGCATGCCTTCTTCACCCACCATCAAAACATATGCTATACCAAAGTCAAAGAAATATATAAAGACAAATCTCTTATAAAGGAAATTTTATTTGAGAATAAGAAATATGATTGTACTTCAGGCATACATGCACAGATTAGGTGGTCTGTGGTGTATCCAGACAATAAAGGAAAGGCAGAAGATTTTGTTGGAACAGGAAATTTCTCTAGGTTATGTAAAGAAGCATACTAACATTTACATGGTTTGAAAGAACTTTCAAACCCTGATTGCAGAGTAGCAGAAGTTACTATGTAAAGGTAGTCAAGAGAAAATGCTAGCTCTGCTCAACAGTTGGAAAGAAGGAAAAACACTTGGTCTTGGACAGTTGTTTGCTGCACCAGCCTAGCAGTCATTCCTGGGAAAATCTTGCTGCTCTGAGCATTCCCCAAATCCTGTGAAAGTTTGGCTCTGTTTTTGGTGACTATGACAAGAATATTTTATTCGTATACTTAATTTTCAAATTATCTATTTTGATCAAGATTTTCTTTTGAAATAATCAATGATCACACAGCCTGGATTCAGGTCCTCATTGCTCTTCTGTGTTGGGAGGGACCTAGCCAGGTTGTTGGTGCCTCCTTGTGGCCGGGGAAATGTGCAAGAGACAGTGTCAGGGACCTGGGCCACATGTGAACAATAAAATACCAGAAGGACAAAATCTTCAGGAAAATTCCACCTGAAGTTGTGTCAAATTTCATCTTATTAATCTCAAAATCATGAACAATCATTTAGGAGCATCAGCTCACCTTATCCTATCCAGAGAGTTGACTTTACCAACAATAGAAAACAAGAACAAAGAACGTCATCCTAAATATAAGCAAATGACCAGATCCAAAAATTGAGATGGATTGAGTGAGAGTTCTTGAATGTAAGTGGTGTTTTTTTTTTCTTTTTTCTTTTTAACAGTTCTGTTTCCAGTTTCCCAGAGGATTTACTCATGTATAGGAAGCAGTGTTAGGAATAGCACAAATGATTATGTGCTCAGCTAATATGCAATCTAGAGCAATTATGTTAACTAAATGCATGCTAGCAAGAGAATTTAAAGAAAATTTTTGAGCCACATTGTTTTAGCACTAGAGTCAGCTCTAGTCCAGCTTGTTATAGAATAATTTATACTGTACTTCTAAATGGTTAATCCCAATTCAGGAGACAAAGGATATAGCAACTGGTGCCCTTTCAGGAGAATTTAAGTATCTCTTGACAGAATATCCTTTGATTTGATAAATTTAGAAAGTGACAGCCAACATTTAGATCTATCTAGTCTAACTTGAATCCAGAAATCTCCCAAAACTCATTGTTCCTTTATTTTTGATGTGATGAGACATGAGATTGCATTTGTAAATGGCTGTGAAATGCCCCACAAGTGAAAATATACCCCACCAGGGAACAATAGGAAATTTCATATACACTACCTTATGCATTAAAAATGACTTTTAAGGAGGTGTTGGTAGCAACTATGCAAGGCTCTGATGTAGAATTATTACACTGTTGGAGACCATCAACACTTAGAGGATTGGCATTATAAACATATTAAGGGTTGAATTCCAATGTTTGCAATATTTTAATCTAGCTTGAAGGCATTTTAGTATAATTTAGACACTATGAACCTGAAGAAAATAATCCGAATATGCGAGTTCAAGAGCCTGATATCGTGAGTGGGCCAGATAGAAATGATTTCATGCTCCTTATGAGTTAAACAGTGTGTTCACTTGAAACATGGAAAAGTCGATACTTTTCTTGAATAATCCATCAATTAACTTTCCTTGACAATGGTTTGACAAATAAAAATTATATCCCTATGTTTCCAATGAAACAAAGGTATACAGAAAAAGAATAATGAAATTGAAACCTCCAGTGGCCTGTTACAAGTATCTTGGGAAGTCTAGTTTAGATTCTATCTACTTCATTCTACAGGAGTTTTGGTTTTAAACAACCTGTTGGATACTGGTATAGCTAGCTGTAGGAGCCTTTTTAACATGAGAGATGTGGATTCAGGAGTCAGTGCTTTTAAATTTTGCAGTACAGATTGCTGAAAAGGATTTAGGAAGAGCACTCCGGCGAAGTTGGGACAGCTCTTGATGAAATGCTTTTCTCCAGTAGAAGTAAACATCAGATAGTACCAGATGATTCTTCAGATTTTTGTCTCCCTAGAGCACAATATAGAGTGACTGTTTTACCAAAGTGGCTTTTTACAAAAATTAACACATCAATTTAAGGTTTGCAAGAAACCTGCAGTTCAATGTGTTTGCCAGAATCATTGTATGAAAGTGATTTTAAATGCGTTTAGAGGAGAATCAAGGATGTGGATGGTGGAGACCTGAGGACTCAGTCCAATTTAGTCACTGATGAAGAAATTTGTACATTTGCATTTTACATAGCGTTTAAAATAATAATCCTTAAGGGTAGCATCACATCAAGATGATCAGACTTATACATATTATATAATCTTTAGAACAGGCACATCAGTAACACACCCACATAAATATAAGTTAAAAGAGTGGCCCCACTGTATTATTGATGACGTTGTTATACAATCCAATGTACCAAGTGTAACTGATTGTGTGTGTGTGTGTGTGTGTGTGTGTGTGTGTGTGTGTGTGTGTGTGTGTGTGTGTGTGTGTGTGTGTGTGTGTGTGTGTGTGTGTGTGTGTGTGTGTGTGCGCTACTGGGGACTGAACCCAGGGCCTTCTCACTGACCTCCACCCAGTTAATTTGTTAAAATTTTGAGACAAGGTCCCACTAAGTTGGGGAGTTGACCAGACTGAGCTTGACCTTGTGAGGCCCTTGTGTCAGCCTCACGAGTGCTGAGACTAGAGGTGCAAACACCACCCTGGGCTCTATTATTATATTTATCTCTATGAGGTTGGCCTTTTGAGCCTTTCTAGGAAACAAAGAGGAAAGTCACAAATGTAAAAATGACTTAATTTAGAACTTAGAGCACAAAGATTCTTGCCAAAGGTGTCAAAAATTCTAAAACATTTGATCAAAATAGGATCGCAGGCCATAATAAAATAACAGCTGTTTATTTAACCACAGTGATAATTTTAAAAGAATTACCAAAAGTTATTTAGATGTGAAAATATCCTAATCTGAAGCTCAATTTTTAAAAACTAATTAAATAATTACTAAAGGCAGCACAAAGCACAAGACAGTGTCTGGATAAAACATAAAATCTTAGAAGTATATCCTCAATACTCCTAAGTGAAATATATAAGTCACACATGTATAAATACCGAATAGTTTCTCTGGTATGAAAAATTATAATAGTACATAAGATTCTAATGATATAATTGACCATGTGAAATAGGAAGAAAAGTGCTAAAGGTGTAGGGAAAATGGGAAGAGTAGGGAAAAGGTTAGAAGAGAAAAGAAAAAAATATGACAAAATGAAAAAATTTAAATAAAGTGTTTGCAAATGGGGAGGGAAGGAGGGGGTGAAGGGAGGGCAGGGACAAGGGGAAAAAATGAGAACCAAGACCTGTCATGTAAATGTACAAGATCCCAATAATGAACGTAATTGTACTGTATACCTGAAATGTACCAATAAACTCTATAAAAGAAAAAAAAACAAAAAAAAAAAAACATAAAATCTTTGTTTCTTAGATCTGTTAATAAAAGATAAACTTCCTATGCTGTGAATGTTTCTCTTCAGGGTAAGCCTATTTAGATGATTGCAAGCTGAAGCTGGTGGGCAGAGCTTGAATTTCATCAGACCCCAGGATAGGATATATCTACAGCTGCACCCCCCAGCATGGCAGAGGTGAGTAAACTCGACCTTGAGCAGCAGCATGTGTGGCCCCTGGAAAATGTAAAGGCACTCGAAATTGACCGCTTATGTGGAGTAATTCAAATACATCAAGAAGAGTCAAGAGCACCCATTAAGCTTTACTGGAAGAAGCAGTGCTCTAGACTGTGAAGCTGAGATCAAAAGATAGTCGAAAGTTGAAAGTAACAGAATTAAAATTGCTTTTAAGTGTTTACTAGAAGCAGATGGACATTCCAATTTTGTTTTAAAATAGTGGACTCAATTCTGCTTTTATATTAATGTACGAATGCGCAACTTTTAGACAAAAAAATGAGCAATTTTCTAGTAATTATAGCTGACTTAATCACACACAAATTGATTTTGTAGGGTTTGTCCTTCACAAATCTCCCGAGTTGCTCAAACTCCTTGTGATCTCTACAAGAATTTAGTTTTACAACATGATTATTTCTCAAGAAGTTATTTTTTTCCTGCATATCTGTACATCATAGAGTTGGATACAATAAGAATTTTTAGCTCTTAGTGTGGGGATCATGAGTATTGGTTGTAAGTATTGTTAACTCTAGTAACTCCATATGTGTTAAGTTTCTCCAGTTTAGCAGGTAGAGTGTTTCCTTTGTGGAATTCCTAAAAGTTACAGTTTCTTGTCTCTGACCTTTAGATGTGTGGTTGTCCGGGTTACTACTACTCACGGTGGGTTGTTTTGGTGAACCTGTTTGCTCTTTTCCTGTGTGACCTTTCAGTTACTATGGTAAACCCATCCCATAATAGTTTGTGGTTTTTTGCTTTAAAAGGCCGGTGCTTGCCGGCAATAAACGCCGCCTTGATCAGACTCTTGTCTTGGCGTCCTTCCTTTCTCTCTGCCCCATCTCCACCCCGCTGCTCTTTCAGGTTTGAGACACTGCTGGACAGTGCTCTGCGTCGC
>NW_022900917.1:78317978-78356484 GCF_012274545.1 Fukomys damarensis
CAACATTTGGAAACCTGCTGCTGCATTGGGAGAAATACGCTTATTGT
Organism: Fukomys damarensis; assembly: GCF_012274545.1. Taxonomy (NCBI): domain Eukaryota; kingdom Metazoa; phylum Chordata; class Mammalia; order Rodentia; family Bathyergidae; genus Fukomys; species Fukomys damarensis. The sequence goes on from NW_022900917.1 coordinate 78,318,026, forward strand.
CAGATGTCAAAGTTACTAGCCTTAGTTTGAATGTTTTTGGCATGGGGCCTCTAATATGTGAAATATCATAAATACTGTGTTATCTCAAATCAGGTTTATATACAGCGCAAAACATTACATGCGCTCATGGCCCTTAAGGAAGGGTCCTCCGAAAATTTGGGCATTTACCTCGCTCAGATAAAAAGAGCTTCAATGAGGGTCCGGAAAGTCAAAGATGACGGGTAAGAGGAAAAGGTTTGACTGATCAACCTAAGACAGGGGCTTCTGTTAAATCTTCATCATGTTGTAGGCCTGTAAGACAGATGACCCCAATGACGGGTAAGACAGCCAAATGCTTTTCCCAACCTAAGACAGGCTCGGACATTCCTTTACTTTCTCTTAAGCTTCTTCTTGCTATGGAACCAAAGTTTTAAAACAAAAAGGGAGGAATTGTGGGGATCATGAGTATTGGTTGTAAGTATTGTTAACTCTAGTAACTCCATATGTGTTAAGTTTCTCCAGTTTAGCAGGTAGAGTGTTTCCTTTGTGGAATTCCTAAAAGTTACAGTTTCTTGTCTCTGACCTTTAGATGTGTGGTTGTCCGGGTTACTACTACTCACGGTGGGTTGTTTTGGTGAACCTGTTTGCTCTTTTCCTGCGTGACCTTTCAGTTACTATGGTAAACCCATCCCATAATAGTTTGTGGTTTTTTGCTTTAAAAGGCCGGTGCTTGCCGGCAATAAACGCCGCCTTGATCAGACTCTTGTCTTGGCGTCCTTCCTTTCTCTCTGCCCCATCTCCACCCCGCTGCTCTTTCAGGTTTGAGACACTGCTGGACAGTGCTCTGCGTCGCCGGCTCGCGACATCTTAGAAAACTTAATTTTTAGGGAAAACGTAACCCAGGAAGTAAGGACATTTGAACCGCTTGCCATATGCTAATAGTTTATGAGTACAGGCAAGTTCTACTAATAGATACATTTTCCCAAAATGTACTGAGATGCCTCAATATTTTCACATCCTCAGAAATGCCTCAGTCATTTCATGAGTATTTATTTCTTAACAGAGATACATCTATTACATTTAAATTATATAAATTACAAAAAGTCTAGCTATAAATGTGTATCCTATTTACATTTACTGAATTTATTTTTTAACAATTTACCTAGATTACTTATGAAAATGGAGCCATTCACTAAACAGTCATTCTTTTAAGCTGTCTCTGTAACAAAGAAAAAGTTCAAAAGTCTGATCTGTAGAAGACAACAGAAAATGAATGACACTTTCATTTGCATATTTATTCCAACGTAAAATTTAGACTTTTTAAAAATTTAAACAATGAACATAGATCAATTTTGGGTCTGCTTTTTATTTCATAATGGCACCTTGAAGATATGTTTGCTTAATTAAACAAAGCAATATTATATTAGTCTTATTTGTAAAAGAGTTACACAGAGATCATTTTATTAGGCTGAATTGATACTCGCATGGTTTTTTGTATCAAAACCTGACATACAGAACAGACAAATATAACTTCCAACAAAGCCCAAGCAAAAATGTATGCCAACAATTCTGAAGGTATTTTTATTTTGTCAACACTACTAAAACCAAATTATTTAACAAAAATCCATTTAAGTCACTGAATAAAAAAGGACTTGGTTCCATTACTATGTATTCTTAGAAAAGTTAGGTGTACTTAATTTGTGAGTACCTGTATGTCCCTAAGCCAATGAAAAATAAATTCATATAAATCCATAGCAGAATATTATATATTTATAATTCACACACAGACATGAAAATTACATAGACAAAAATAAAACACATAATTTTTATTTCAAAATAAAGCACTCTCTCATTTTAATTTTGCAGTACAGCTAGAGATCTAAGATAGCTGACTTTGATAAAATTTTGATTTTCCACAAGCTTTTGTCAGATGTCTTAGGATTCCATTTGTACTTCCTGAAATAAGTGGGTTTCCTAGCCTTTTAATATCCTGGGTGAGTCTATAAACTAAATTCTCTATCATAGATTGTAAAGAGGAAAGTTTAACACATATTTTGTGTGTCCTGGGGCTCCTCATAAGGAAATACATAGAAACCTCATAGAAGCAGCTATCCACAAACTTACTGAATTGAACACAGAATAGTTTACTGAAAATGTGACTAAATGATGGCACTTAAGGGACTTAAAAGACAGCATCTTTGAGCAAAGTCTGTACAGTATTCTTTTATTTCCTCATACTTGGGAGCAGACTATAGCATTTCCTCTAGTGTAGGGAATGTGACTCTCAAACAGGAAGTCTTTTTTTGTGTGTCTTAACTAATTAATATGCCATAACAGCAAAATTATAGCTTTTTCTTTTTCCAGCACTGACTGTACCTAGATTTTCATTTTTTAAAATTGTGTCTTGATTTGAACAGGTGGTTCTGGAGAGAAAAATTAGGTTAGCAACAAAAGAATTATGGAGACAAAAAGTTCAGCTTCAAGAAGTATATTTGTATCCAGAAAAGAGGAAGTCTTTGGAGAGGTAAAAACAAAAGTTTTAGCTAGCCTTTTGAGACAGTATTTTCAAGGACATACTTTTCTTTCTTTTTGAGTCTGGAATGCATTTTAATGCCTTAAGACGATGGTTGAAATATGTATTTTATTAAAATTCTTTAATTTCATAGCTGCAGCCTTCTTTTTTTGGCGGGGGGGCGGTTGAGACAGGATCTTACTATGTAGTTAAGACTGCTCTGGAACTCACTATATAGCCCAGGCTGGTCTTGAATTCACAGTGATCCTCCTGCCTCAGCCTCCCGAGTGCTGGGATTACAGGCGTGTGCCACCATGCCTGGCTGCAGCCTTCTGATTTAGTGCAAATATAAACGTAAGGAGCAATGATCCCCAGCAACAGATAAATGGATAAAGGAAATGTGCCATTTATACACAGTGGAGTACTACTCTGCCCTAAAGAGGATAAATGTAAGATACTTGTAGGAAAGTGGATCTAGTTTGAGACCATAATGCTAAATTAAATAAATCAGGTACATAAGCTTAAATATCAGATTTCTCCTATATGAGAAACATCAATGCAAAATAAATAAAAGAACAAAATAAAATTTAAACAACAGCAAACAAGGAGATAGAATTTTTGCAAAAAGGAAGGGAATCAAGAAATCAAGGGAGAGGGGAAGAAAAATAGAGAAAGAGACATAAAAAGAATTAAGATGTAGTATGAACACGTACCAACTCCTGACAATAAATGCACTAATAAAATTTTTCAAAGATCAATATTGATCAAACTTCTATATCTAAATAACAACTGGCAGAAAATACACAGAACAATGAAACAATAAAATGTACGACAGTAATTCACTCAGTAAAAGTAGACTCTCAAAAAGTCTACAAGGGAAATAGCCACATTTTTTTGATAAATAAATTACAAAACTTAAAGAAATAAGAAGAGGAGCATAGATTACAGTAGCCCAAAGAGAAATAGCCAACAGTAATAATATATGAACCTTATTTGAGTCCTGATTAAAACAACCAAACTTTTAAGATATTTAAAAAAGACATACTCATTGTCTCTGCAAACAGAGAGGAACATCACTGTTTTCCTACTTCCTGGTGATCTTTTGCTGAAATGATCTAGGAAGGGTCTCTATTGCCATACAATAAGAAAAGTTACTTTCAAACAGACGTGTTTTCAGGTTGATATTTTCACACCATTGATTTGCTTCCCACGTCCCATTTTCCACTGAGATTGGTTTCAGAAGGGCTGTTATAGAAGTGTTTTTAGTCCAAAGCCAATCAAGGAAGTGTTCAAACTCTTGAGAGAATTTGTTTTCAAGAGGTAGGAACCAAAACCTAGGAGCCTTACAGATAAAAATGGCACAACATCGGAGGGAATCCAGCCACTGCCATCTTAGGCTCACGAGAGACAGCTATAAACTCCCTCCCACCACTGCTGCACTTGGGGACAGAGAAACCTGCTATTGATAGTAGCCCCTATTCCCTGTGCTTTCCCCAGCCTCCTCTTTGGGCCAACTTTTCCACTTGTGCTCTCTCATGGCTTGTTTTTGGAAGGTAGCTACAACCCCTTCTCACTGAACTTCCCCCTTCCCATAACCCTACAAAGACCACATAACCTGTATGAGAGGCTCTCATCTGTTTTCAAGGCTAGTGGTCCCTCTTGGGTTTGTTCAGAAATAAACCTATCCTATTGACCTTGTAACTCTTTTTCCCCAACAAAATACTCAAATTTGGGGGGACTAATCACTTCCCTACACACACACCTTGACTGAGTGGAGCTATTTCATTATCTGTATATTAAATTCAATTGCTGATACAGACAACACTTCACATGTCATAATATAAAACTTTCGCAAACTTTTTTTTCATAGTATGAGTTCCCAAACAGAATGGGAGAGAGCTTATTGAGGAAAGTAGAGTACTGCAAATTCTTGAGCACTGTTATGTGCTAGACCATTTGTTAACCTCTATTTTCTTCGTTTTTATGTGAGAAAGTTAGCAACTTTCTCTTCTTCATTTTACAGATTGAGCAACTTGAAATTTTAAGACAACATAAAGGACCAGTACCTCAGTGCTTGAGCTGAAAGTTCATCATGTGTTATAAAGTTGCTGAGTTTGGCACACGATATTATATTGTGTAGGGAAGAAATCTATACACAGACTTTTATAATGTAAACAAATGTATTTATGCACCTGTGTGATCTCAGAAGAACTTTAGTAATTCACAAAACATTGATCATTTTACTAATTCGTGATAAATTGACCCACACCTGTCCTCATACAATGGGCACATGGGCAACTTAGAAATGGCAAAGGTATTGGCGGTTGTGTTTGGGCCCAGCTGTATAGACTGTCTTTCTTCAAAGCCAGTCTGGCTATGTTAACCACTGAGCATCTAACCTACATACATGATAGGCCATGTCCATCCCCCGAATGTGTCAGCCAAAGGTAGGTAGCATTTGCAACTATGTACATCACAGGTGAAGCTTACTTTTTTCTCCCTGGAATGGATAACTACAATCCTCAAAATGCCCAAAACACTGTAATCAATGACGGAATGCCCTGTTCATTGTCATGATATCCCAGCTGGAGTTCTGCATTGACAACAGGCTCACTTTATAGCACATGAATTCCAAGAGGACCTTAGCTACTGGAATTCACTTGTCTTTTAATGTCATTTTTCATATGAAAGCAGAGGACCCAAAGGAATATTGGGAAGTCATTTCTAGAGTTTCGATAACAGTGGATAATGGGCAATAACTTATATTTTATAAAATACATGTGATCTAAATCACCCAGAAATACTGTAGACCATGCTGCAAGTCCTCTAGCCAAGACTCATGGGTCTAAAGTCAAGGAGATAAATGCTGGTGGCTTCTTTTACTATTAACGAGAATGATCCATTAATGAGTTCTTTGCTTCGTATCAACAGAGTTTTGGTTTCTACTGGTTTGAAGATATTTTCTGCTAAAAACTTTTATTCTCACCAGGAGGCATAATAATTGACTATTAAATTGCAAGGCAAGGCTGTCATTTAAAAAATTGGGATTGTTCAACTCAGGCAACAAAGGAGGTAAAATATGTCACTATTGATCTCCCTGGAGTGATTGATCTTCATTAGGATGGCTATATATAATAAGGAGAAAAAAATATTGCATCTGCAATGTGGGAACTCCTTGGTGTTTTTTAATATTTCCATGTCCTCAAATGAAATTTGATGGAGCTATCCACCTAGGACCCAATACACATTGGACCACTAGCAGTCAAATCTCTTTAGGAACAGAGGTTTGGATATTTTTATCAGTGAAGAAACCATGAACAACTAAGACGTTTTCTGAGAGCAAAAGAAGGATACAATAATAGGATTACAGGGGACCTTTAAACTATGAGGTACAAGCATGATCACTTGCAGATACAAGTACTATATATTTATCAGTACTTTTAATCATGGCATGGATATATTTGTGAATGCTAAGACTGCATTCCTCCTTCTCCATCTTCTAACTGTAGATATTTTAATAGTAAATAACATTATGTCTCAATAATTCTATCATAGGATATCTAACAGTGTGTGACTCACTTTGAAAAGGAATAAAGATAGCCAGAAACTGAGTAAAATGTCATGTGAGATTTGATATTGATGGGTTAATGTATTTGTTAATATAAGAGATATTTGCATTTTGTTGGGATTTTGTTGGGTGGAAGAAAGACTTTATTAGTATTTATCTTATTTAACATTAAAGCATTTAATAGAACTGTATATGGATGGCAAGATGAACAGAGTGGAGTGTAGGGGGATTTCAGTATTTTAATTTAGCTCACTTGTAATTAATGATCCCAGGATTCTGTTTCCTACAATGATCATCTTTACTATTGGTATACCCACACATACACACACACACACACACACACACACACACACACACACACACACTGTATAACCTTGGTTTGTGAATATATTTCCTTCCAGAAACATGTTTGTAATCTAAAGTACTTATATATCAAAGTAACTTCCCCATAAGAAATTCAGATGACTTGTTCCCTAACCCAAAAATATTAATATAAAAATGATTACAATACTGTAATACGATACAAATAATAAAGAAATATAAAATATGAAGAAAAATAAATAAATTAACCCTTGGTCATTGCAAACCTTCTTGGTTGTTGTAAGAAAGACAAGAGAAAATAGGGTTATTGTGCAGGATGACTTTAACTATCTTTATAAGAATTGCTGGTATTTATTGGCTCCATGGACTTTTTTTTTTCGTGTACATATAGCAAGGAACCTATCCGTGACACTAACTTTTGGCTTCTTTTGTGGATTTTATAGAAATGCAACATTATATTGTTGTTAAACAGATTCATTGCTCCCTACTACAATCTTATTTGGTGCTTTTCGACAGTATTTTGCACTGTTTCTCAGACTGAACATATCTCCCTAATCTCATCTGAAGTGAGGCATCCATCCACCTTTTTCTCCTCTTCTGCAGAGGAGACCTGTGCAGCCTCTTGCTGTTGTAAGATGATCACCCACAATCCCACAGTGAGAGAAAGAAAATCATTGGCAGAGTTGTGATCATGTGACACTTAGCGACACATAGTATTCATATTATAGGACATTGCTCACGTATCAATTTTAAATTTATTACAAATATTTGCTCACTTTGAGGAACATTAGAACAAGTCATTCATAATACAAAATATATATATATAATATATATATTTGTATGACATATGGATATATCAATCAAAATATATGGTTAATATTAAAAAGTTTCAATGTCTTACAGTAAAAAACATGTTAGCACCAACCCCACTACGCCAAATTCTCTTTGTCTCTTTGCACACATTTCTTTCACTTTCCTTGCCACTTTCTAAAGCAGTTCTGGAAACTATCTTTCATGAACATCCATTATGTGTGATAAAAATGCAGTGACTGCCACTGCCAAGTGCCGTCCGAAGGAAAGGCAAGTTCTTAAAAGCATTGCAACATACTCTCATCCACCCTATTCACTGTATGATTTCTGATGCTTCCTTAAAGTCAAAATTATTATGAAAAGCAAATGTTTTGAATTGATTCAGGACCACAGAGGCAGCACAACACCACTCATGAGAGATTTCCAGAACTGCTTCAGAAAGGGGTAAGAAAGATGGGATAAGTGTGTTCAAAGAGAGGGGCAGCATGTTTAAGGGAGTCAGTGGCAATGCGTCCTTCAGCGTAATGAGTTTTTTTTTTAATTTAAACATTCATAATATTTTGTGTCATACTTTGTAGGCATGGGATTTGGTTGGCAGAAATGAAACATCAGCTGTCAAAATCTGGGTCTTTTACTTTAAATTGTCAATATTAGGAGCAACCAAAATGGCCTCCCACAGTGGAACACATAAACAAATGAAGTCCATCCGTACGGCGGTATATGATCCAGCAACGCAAGTTACCGAGTCATGAAAAAACATGGAAGAAACAGTAAAAATGAAAAAAGCAAGCAAACAAACAAGACAAAGTGAAGAGAGGGCTGACCAGGGAGATTGTAAAACTTTTAACACATTTTGTGTATGACATTAACATTGCATATATTTGTGCATTTGTCAAATCCATAGAACTTGTATAGCGTGAGGCATGATCCCTGCTGTGAATGATGGACTTTTACTATTAAGATGAGGAGTATTTGTTCCATCAGTTGCAGCAAATATACTGCACTAAGCAATACTCTAATGATATGGGAAACAATTGGGAATAGACAGAAAAAGGAATACATAATGCCTTTGTACTTTATACTCTGTTTTTCTGTAAACCTCAACCTGTTCTAAAAGCAATATAATAATTAAAAATAAATCAGGAGGTTGTGCTTGGTGAGTAAATGGTAGTGATAGATATCCAAGGTTTGTTTCCACTCCAAACCAAGCTATCCAGCCTGACATCAGTCTGGGTAATTCTTAGCAACCCCAGGCCCACTAGAAACAGCAGCTTTGAACTCACAGAGGTAAGAACCATGAAGATCAAAGACTACCCACTGCACCCAGTTCCTGCTCTTCTCTGTCACACATCAGTGGCTACATGTGTCTCATTCACCTACGCCAGGGCTGCTAAGAACCTTTTAATCCTTTTCCTAATTTTACTTTTCCAGCCTCTCCCACCAATGTGAACATCTAACCTATGATATTAAGTCCTTATTTCAAAGGAGTTATTTTGTCTCTGCTGCTTTCCTAATTGAATCTTAACTTAAACATGGGTTGGAAAAAAGACCCTCTGTACACTGAAGACTACTCCATTAGACCAGGGACACTAAGTTTATGATCGCAAAGAGAAATTAACACACCACTGCAACAAAAGGGAAGATATTTCTATTGCACCTTTTCCTGTTCGTGGCCTTCGATATCCATTTCTCATTTGTGGTCCTTTGACAGAATTTATCTGGAATTAGCATGTGTATTTAAAGTAATTTGCTACAAAGCTCCTTGCAGCAGTGGTAGCATACTCTTTAACAGGCCACTTAATTTGTGTACCTTATCCAGGCACACGTTTTGCATAATAAATAAACAGTAACTCACCGCTCTGCCTGATAAGTGACTTGGCATTGTATCTTCTATGCAAGTAGAGCACACCTAATTCAAACTGCTTTTAATAGCTTACATTTTTTTCCTCCCAACAGCTGCTCCATGAAGTAGAGATAACTCTGAACTAGACCACGAGTGTTTATGTAAAAACTCTGGCACTCGCTATATCATCTGACATAATTACACCTTTCCAAGATGCAAATGTGCAACCTGAAACCCTGAATATCCTGTGAAATGTATTTTAATTAACTAATTCCCTGTGTTTCTTGGCCATTGTTAAAGATATTGTTGTATGGCTAATCAGCCTGATGTGAGTGCGTGTGCGTGCATGTGCTTGTGTGCACAGTGCAATATTTTAGCTACGATACTATTTCTGTTCACTACCCTTATGAGTATCTCCTAGGAGACAGACAAAAATACAATCATATGTGTTCAACTCCTCCTGTCCATTTGAATGAAGAAATTGTAGCTACTTTGAAAGCAAACTGTTAACAGAATTTTTAACAGGAAGTCTTCATAGTTAGTGTTTGGCCTAATAGGAGCCTTAGCACAACATGAAAGGATCTTTCTTGTGTAACCCCAGGCTGACTCTCAAACTCATCTGTGTCTTTGTGCAAGATCTTTAAGATGTTTCCCTTGACTCTTGGTTCTCTGGATTTACTGTTTTATCTTCTGAGCTTTGATTCATGCTGATATAAACCTCTGAAATCATTTCTCTAATCACTTCTTTGTCTTCAAATAGGTATTTTATATTCATTTTTCAAAATCCATATCCAACTTCCTTTGGGGCTTTTTGCATTTAACTAGCATATAGTATTTGACTGTCATTAACTCACAATTAAAAGATCCCTTTCTAGGCATGTCAACACTTGATTTTTGTTTTGTTCACACCTGTCCAATTCTTGCCTGGCCCCATAACTTGACCTTTATCTCCAACCCCCCACCCTGTCATGTATATCTGACTTTGAAAGCCATAAAGGTCAGGCTGTTCAGCCTCATTCACCTTTACTCCCTTAACATGGCACACTTGCCCCTGACTCTGAGGCACTCTGAGCTCTGCATTGGCGGTACACTACTGTTCACTGAAAGTGGTTAGCCAAGACCTCTCTTTCTAATTCTCTTTACTCTTGTTCTGACTGCTGGCATGGAACAGAGAAATAAGATAACCCCACCAGAAAGCAAAGTTTTAAATTGAACATAATACCCATAGTTCATTCATTGGCTTTTTCTCATTCTTTTGGAAAGATATGGCCTTATTCTTAGTGAGCATCTCATTGATATACAAAAGAAAGATGGTAGAGATCCATACTCACTAATAAAATATCAATAGAAACAAATGGACTTTACCAAATACTTAAAATAATCCTGAAAGAGTTCTGCGTGCAGTCTGTCACTTTCAATCGCTATGAATTATATATTCATAGATCTGACCAGGCAAAGAAATTGAACCTGTGTTCAATTTTCAGCACCACAAAAAGAGGAAGAAATAACCAGAATTCATGGAAATATTAAAACAAAGTATTAGTGTTTGTACTGAAGTTATATAATTTTCTCTTTTTAGTCTTTAAGTGGTTTAACAACTATTTATAAAGCACCATATTTTGGATTTGCAATTTTCAATACTCTAGAGAAAATTTGAAGTATCCAAGAGGGGATGCATAGGACATATGCAAATGTGACACAATTTTATAAAAGAGAAGTGAGCTTCCATAGATGCTGGTATTTGTAGAGAGTCCTAGAATCAATCACACACAAATACTGTGCATGATTAAAAATTAGTTGCTGTAATTGCTCCTATTTCACAGAATAAGGACATAAAAGTACAGATTTGAAGTGCACTTTGCTATAGGATTTACTTAAGGTAATGGAGTAAAGTGATTGAACTCATTTCTTTATACAGTAATACTTCAATTCATGAAGTCTTCTGTTTGGGAACAATTCAGTTGGTGAAAAGAAATGTGTGCAAACTTTTACTCCCACTCATGAATTCTTCATAAGGTGACAAACATAACTAGGGCCATCTTTTCCGCATAAACATGAATGTGGTCATCTGACATGTGGTTGCATCTTGCTTTGGTCAAGACTATGATCACAGGCAGACCTGGACACATTTGCTGTGAATCTTTTTTATGTGCTTTTCAGCACATGATACGGTATTATTCAATCCAGCATGGTTCCAAAGAAAGTGCAGAGCAATGATAAAGGTAACAAGAAATTGTAGAGCAAGAATGGTAAGAAGAAGGTTGGAAAGAAAATAGTCACTGAATTGAAGGAAATTGTGGAAGAGCAAGAGCGTGTTATTCATGTAACTGATACTTCTTTGGGGTACAAGATGGTGAGGTTGACAATCTCAAGTATTTCAAAGAAAAACATGCCATCAAAGGAGCTGATGTAGCAAAAGGAGTAACAATGTTAACCAAGCAGAGAACACATGCTGGAAGAGGCAGAAAGCCTTTTGTTAATGTGCTTGAGAAGTGGCTTTAGTTAGGCTATGATCTGTGGAAAAGCTAGGAAACTTCACAGTGATATACTGCAAGAAAACACCTCTGCATGTGCAGCAAGTGGTGTGTTTAAAGTCAGTGTAAGGTTGCTCCATAAATCCTACAAGAGAAGTGACGTCACAGGGTGATAAAAAATGGGGAGGCTTCTAGTTCTGACAAGGTTGCTGTAGAAGCCTAGGAGAAAGAATGAAATTTGTGAAGGAAGAAGGATATATTATTCAGCAAGTGTCCAACTGTGACAAAACAGGGATCCTCTGGAAGAAGATGCTGAACAAACTTGTATCATACAGGGGCAAAAGGCACTGCGAAGGTGTAAGTCCATGAAGGACAGATTGATCCTCTTGTTGTGTGAGAAAGCAAAATCGAATCTGAAGAATTACTGCAGAATTATTCCCAGACTCCTCATGCATTCAAGGACTAGAATTGAATCAAGGCCAGGCTGCCTATCCTGTGGATGGCAAATGTGAGAGCTTGGATTATGAGGCAGTTGTTCATGGAATCACTGCATGAGGTGTTCATGACAACTGCCTAAAAGGTACCTCCAGCTGATGGACATTGGCCCAACACACACTCTAGCCTTGCTTGATGATATGAATGCTGAGGATGACTTCATAAAGGTCATGTTCCTCTCCCTGAATGCATCTTCTGCAGCCCATGGACCAGCAAGTGATTGGCAGCTTCAAGAATGTGTATACAAAGGAGTTCTTCACTAGGTGTTTTAGTGTCACTGAAGAGGCATCCTTGACTTTGAAAGAGTCCTGAAAGAAACATTGCAATCTCATCTACTACATCAGCCTCATTGACAATGCCTGGAAGATGTCATGTACCAGACTTTAAGCTCAGCCTGAAGAAACATGGTAGTGGAGGAGAGCGTGTCTGCAGGCAAAGGCATGGATCTGGGTATCGATGGTGCAGACCTAGAGGAATGTGTTGAGGACCATAAGGCAGAGCTACTGACACAAGAACTTACTGAACTCCAGAGTGAGCAACACAGAAACTGCTTGTTGAGGAGCATTCCACTGAGGAAGAAGAAGGCAAGGAGGAGGTTAGCAGTAATGTGATCAAAGCCATATAGAAAAATGGAATGAGTGCCAGGATATCTTTGAAAAGCACCACCCTGACATAGTGAAGAGAGTTTTGAATCTGATGAATGGCAACATAGTCTCTAATTTCCATATGGCTATACAGTGCAGAAAAAAAACAAGTGACATTTGACAGATTTTCCACCAAAATTGACCCTGAGATAAAGGAGAGAGGAAACTCCTGAATCAGACCCTCTGATGTCCTTATGGGGGGATCTCCTTCCAAACAATAACCTCCTCTCCACCCACTTTCTTATCCTCCAAGAGAGAAGCTGCCTCAAGCAAGTTTAGTGTTCTCTCTCTTCATACCACACTGTAGTGTCTTTTGTTTCATATACTTGTGGTTAAAAATGCATTTATTCAGAATGGATTAACTTTATTTGCATGGAACCCTAGGGGAAATTTGATTTGGTTTGTGATCAATTTGGTTTGTGACTAGAATCGTGGAATGAATTAAGTTTGTGAACCGAGGTGCCACTATAGGCTGTACCACAAGATCTTTCTCTGACTGACCCCATGATAGATTTAAATAAGTAATTAGAACATTCTCAGTGACCTTTCTTCAAGTTTTTCCTTAAGGAATTATTGACAGATATTCTTCCCTGGAAATTTTCTACTTTGATACATTATGTTTTCTTATGAATGTCTGTTATTTTTCTTTACAACAGTTATCAAAATCTGTGCTTAGATGTCCCTGGAAGGCATCTGTAAGGAAGAATTGGAGACCTCCACTCATCACACCCATGGTGTGGGTTGGAGGTTCATTAACTTCCTTCAGAGAAGGAGACTTGTCAGTAAGAGGGAGAAACACTTATCAGATAGAATTTTGAAACAACACATTGAGAGCAAATAGAGAGAAGTGCATTAGAGTCTGGAGTTGGGTATATTTATGTGGTCTTGTGATGTCTTCAAAATAGGTGATCTAGGATATGCCTTCTACTCTCTGTGTGGTTACCTATTGGAGGGAGATGATAGAATCTAAATCGTTTTCATGTGCTTGAAGTTGAAATATGTTACTTATTAATTTGAGGCTAACCTAAAGATAGATGTTTCTTGGAGGAAGTGAAGATTACAATGTAGACTCAGAGCCCAATGTCCAGCTTTATTGTGTCTTTAGCACCTTTAAAAATTATTAGGGTGAGTTTTTTGAAAGATAAAAGGCCTGCATACTTTTGTTTCCTGAAGCTACAGATTCTTTTAAAAGTACAAATTTAAATTACATTTTTTCTTTTCCCTTCCTGCCTATATTTCTTCTGTTCTACTTTAAAAGTACCTATCTCTATGATTAATTTTAGTTTTATTTATTTGTTACCAGGGATCAACTCAGGACTTTGTGCTTGTGAGGCAGGTGGCAGAAGCCCTGTGTGATTAATTTTGTACTGTCATCTCTATTCTGGAGCTGGAAGATACTTAGGAGCAGAGAACAGATATTTGCCTGCATTGGACTTTGGAGCCTGGTTCAGTATGTACCTTTTAGATGTAACTATTAAATATTTATTGGCAAAATGTAGGTATACACCTATACATACACAACCTTTGAGTCTATCAGAAACATTTTGGCAGTGTTTTTAAGTATTTACTTTTGTAAAACTTGGAACTGGTTGATACTGGATATTCATGATGGCATTAAGTAAAGTTTTAAAATCTGAATGTTCTCTAATAAACTTAGAGTTTCATGATAAATAGTATGGTTTAGAATATGAGAAGAATGCCCTAACTAAACTGTAGCCTTTATGTTAATTGATAAGCTATAAAAGTTAAATATCTGGAATATCCTAAGGAATAAAATGTGGCCTCTACCTTCAGTGAATTCACAGCAAGATGAAGGAAAACTGAAAACTTTTGGAAAGTATCCTTGCCAATTCCTGTCTGTTTTTAGGTGAGCAAAGTCAGGCAATTGTAAAGAGCTTTGCCTACTGACTAGTAGTAGTTCCCACAACTCTAGAGATCTCCACAAATACGCACCAAGAAATCCACTGGTTCAGTGATAATACAGAAATGATACAAGAGATTAGAATGCTGTCAACATCGAGTTTTAATATTGTCATCAATTCTGTGAGATTTTTATAATTTTACCATGAGCTTCTCAGACAAGAATAACTGCAGATATCAACAGTGGGATGCATTTGAATGTCCATCCAGAGACATAACTTCCTTAGAGAATATCTCCTTTTACAAAATCTCAAAGGCTGATCTTGAGCACAGAGGAAATCTCACAAAAATATGTATGTTTATGTTATTATGTAATGATCTTTTCATGAGTCTGAAAATTTCACCCACTTCAGCTCAAAAATCAACATTTAAGAAATTTTATGTCATGTCGGGAACCACGGTTATTCTATGTATTTACTCTTTTGGTCACATTTCATTCTTTTATTCATTCAAGAAGAGTTATTAAGTGTTTTCTTTGTGTCAAACACTGTTTCAAGCACCGGGGATCCAGATGTGAACAAAACAGACAACAAACAAAACAAAGCAAAGATTAGCACTTACATTCTGATAGAAATACCTGAGTCCCAGAATAACCAGAAAGAGTTATCTACAATGAAAAAAGGACACCTTTGTCTCAGGGATTTCATTGCATTTTAAAAAGGATGAAACAGAAGCATATGAATAAAAATCCCAATACAGAAGAATACTCTCTATGTGACTCAGCTATCAACAATGGATTCCTTTCGGATTCATATGAAGTTACTTCACCTCTTGTAACACTCCATGGAAATTTCTATTCTCTGCCCAGTATTTAATCTTGGGTTTGGTGAGGGACTAGGGGAAGCTTTATTCCTGGATTAAATAGGTGCTGATTTTTTAGCTTCTATCGAGTTATTTCATGAAACTCATTTCAGGCAGTTTTCCCATTTCTTGACCACTGTGTTAATGCATACGTGGAAGGTAGCTCCTTTACCTGAATTCTGCAAACAAAATATGGAGAAAATTTATAATCTTGTTTTACCCAACACTTCTTTGAAACCTCTCACTGGTCTCACTCCACTCTGAGCTACTCATTCTTGCACACCCACTGAAAAGGACAGAGCTTGCACAGGCACGTGTAGATACACTGCCCCGGACTCTACATGCTCAGGCTTCTCTGCTTGAGTTTTAACCATTTCTTATTTTTATAAAGATTTGTTTTTATATTTGACTTATTTTCAATCTTCTGAGTGTATCCCCAAAAAAAGTAAACTCCAAAAGGGCAGACAGTTTTGATCTTATTTACTTGGAGTCAAATACAAACCAGGGCACCATGCACTGTACTCTCTGGGTCAAATTTGGCCTTGTCAATTTGTTTTTTAAACAACTTATATGCGCATAAGGGATTTTTATATCTTAAATATAACTGCTTTTGTTACATAATAAATTTGTAGAAGGTTAAAGATGTAAATTAAGCTTGTTTTTTGTTGTTAGTAATCTTTTAATTGCTATAATGAAATCCTGTAGACACAGGGTAATGTATAAAGAAAAGGGGTTTATTTAGATCACAGTTCTGTGGAGTGCAGTTCCAAGATCTGGTGGCCTCATTTTTGTGATCCCTGGTGAGGACCTCGTGGCACATGGCATCATGGTGAGAAAGTGTGCAAGATGAATTGTGTGATGATACAGAAGATCAGAGATGGGGCAGGGAAGATTCGAGTTTTAGTCCAACTTCTACTCTTGAGACCTCACTCTGCAGGGCTAACATTAGGGACTTCCATGAGCAATAAGGGACCAAGTTGCATCCCACTAGGCTCCACTTTTCAAAGGTCCAGCACCTCCCAGTAGTGCCACACAGAGAACTGAGCTTCCCACACAGGAATCCCTGTGCCACAAATCACATCCAAACAATATCATTTTGTGCTTTGTTTTACATTTCCATAGTCACTTGTTTGGGGGAGAGTCTATGACTTTCTTTGTGCCACTGGGGCAGAGCGATTGTAACAGATAGTGTACTCACTGCCTGTCCTTCTACAGAAGCCATTTTCCAAACCTAGATTTGAGAACTTCCCCCTATAGTTAGAGATTGAAGTAATATTTCTAAATTATAAGCCCCCAAAAGTTGTCACTACTCAATTGATTGTTTTACTCTAAAGACATTTACTACTCACTGAGTCTCAGAGTTGTCAACTAAACCTAAAGGAGGAGTTTTTTTCCACCCTGTAAATAAGAAGTTGTGGGATTTAAATGAAATGTAAATGAAATACTTTGAATTTTGATAAACTTCTGAATTTACACAACAACTAGGGGTGAAAAGGGAGGGGCTGACATTATACAGCCTCTGAAAAGTTCAAATACCTTCACAACTCATTGAAAATCAGCAAAGGATGAATCCTTACAATGCAGTATTCTTCCATCTTACTTTGCACTTATTTGGTAATGTAAAATATAAAATGAATATAGCAATCTTTGTGCAATCATTAACCAAACAAAAGTAAAAGAAAATGCTCCAGCTTTCAAAGAACAGCGGACTCTTACATTTAATGCGTTGGCTGAGACCCAAGAGAGAAGAGGAGAAAGAAAGAAGTAAACATCCTGAAGCTGATCAGTAATCCTTTCTGAACCTCTGTTTTCTTTTTCTCATGGGTTAAATAGAAAAATTAAAAACTCCCTTCCCCTTGTGAGATCCTTTGGAAACTTTCAGAAGACATAACAACTTGTCTAGTTCTGCATACTTTCCAGTTAGGTAGAACACAGTAGAAGTACACTGATTAGATAAAGTACAGTGTTTCGAAAAGAAAATTTATACTTAAAGACAAAAAAATCCTATGCCACAGAAATGTTGGGCTCCAGTTCCGAATGTTCCAGAGTGTTTTATAGAGGGCAGACTTTAAAAAGTAGATGATTAAATTCTACCATATCAACTCAAAAACTCCAAAACAGATGAAAATGTCATAGTGATTAACAAAAAGAGTACATTTTAATACTTGCATAAAACAACCAGGGTGAGTACACTGCACACTCATCAGCCGAGCAGTCAGTACATTGCCTATTAATGTGAGCTACAGTGTCTGAGAGGTGTTATTTCCAAAGGTAGATTCATAATCCTTACTCATTTTCAGGGAGATTGCCATGGAACTCCTCCAAGGTGCTCATTTCAGAAAACTGAAGTTGAGATCAGGTCTATACTAGCAAAAGAAAGCAGGTGATGAAGGCCGATTTCACATGAATAAGCCAACTACCTTCTAAACCCTTGCAAGGATTTAAAACTTGTGGGGCCCCTCAGACTTTGGTTGTGGCAGATTTATTTGGGGGAGCTTATTCCTAATAGAGATGAATACAGATCATTGAAGAAAAAGACTACCCAGTGCTAATTTCTTGAAGGATTGCCTACCTTTCTCTTCTCATTAGCTTTTCTTTTGCCTTGTTTGTTAACATTTATTTTCTCATGCATTTACTGATAGAAAAATGTCATTTTATGTAACCTATTCTACATTTACAGTATTTATTAATAAATAAAACTTACCTCATCATTGAGTTTGAGTTATGCATAGCATATAAGATCTACCTCTTCAATTTTTATTTTCTATTCATAGCCATCTTTATTTTGAAGTCCAATCCTAGTTTGTAAGACTGATAACCCCAGAGAGCAAATGAATTCAAAATGGATCTCCTTAAATTTTTTTCAACATGCTTTCATTTGTTTCACTATAAAATATTGTTTTCTTAATTGCTTTAGTGCACAACTATTCATTACATAATATACTCTGTACTGAACTATCCGAGGTACTAAAAAAAACTTATTGTTAAGAAATTGCAATTCAGATGAGAAAGACTGAAAATAACTAACATTGATATGTAGTTGAGTGAAATTATTTATACAAAAGATGAAAACTAAGTACTCACTAATTGTTATATGTTTGGGTTGAAGTTTTAGAAAATTTCTCTAGAAAAGAGAAATAATGTTTCTCCTAAAATTAGTGTATTGAAATATTAACTCTAAGTCCCTGAAAATGTGAGTGTATTAGGAGAGAAGGCATTAAAAAAGATAATCCAGTAAAATTTAGGTCATTAAAGTGGGCCTTATACCAATACAACTGGTGTCGACAGGCAAAAGGATTTGAACCAGACAGGGACATAAGGAGAACCACACAGGACAGTGTGGGGTGGAACCAACCTTACACACATTGAATTTAGACTTCTAGCCAATATTATCAGCAACTAATCAGTTACATTGAATTTTAAAGTTTTAAAGTTGTTTTTTAAAGTTTTACATTTGCATACTTGTTTAGATGCCACAAGAGACGTGTGTTTTCTAACTAAACTTATTCCACAAACCCTCAGGAACTTTCCCTTTTTTGTATTCTCATTGTGAGCTGGTACTATTATATTGGCCCATTTATAAGTAACAGGAACAAGGGAGGGATTTAGCTCAGTGGTTCTGCCGCCTGCCTTATAAATAACAGGAACAAAAATCCAAAGTGATACAACTGAAACCAGAAGAAACATCCAGTTAAGAACGTGGGCTATGGATTTCCTGTCTTCAACCACCTCACGCACTGTGTCCTCCTTCCTCACTGCGTCCTCCTTCCTCACATGCCTCACACTTTTCATTGGTAGAAGAGTATTTATGCATTAGAAATACTAGTGCACTTTCATTTACTTTTGCAATTTATAGTTTATTTTTTTGTAAGTTTGAATGATATAAACTCTTTTTGTTTTGTTTTGCTTTTGAGACAGGGCCTCACTGTGTAGTTGAGACTGACCTGGAACTCACTACGTAGCCCAGGCTGGTCTAGAATTCACAGTGATCCTCCTGCCTCAGCCTCCCGAGTGCTGGGATTACAGGCGTGGGCCACTATGACCTGCTGAATGATATAAATTCTAATCCCTCCTATAATTATGGATTAATTCAGATCATTCCTATTGCCAACAATATGAGAGTGTAAGATATTTAAATTAAACAAGGAGTAAAAATGAAAGGAAAATCGAATATCCAGTATAGTTAGAGACCAACCTTGTTTTATGATACTTTTTTTTGGAAATTTACACATATAAATTTGAAATCAGGACAATATTTACCAAAAGACAAGGAACAGATGAATTTCAAATTAATTTCTTCCTGAAACTGAATATACTCTTGAAAGGCTTAACTAACCCTTGAATTTATTAAATAGGTTAATTAAATTATGTGGTTTCAACCAATGGCATTTCTATTCATTTGTCTCCAGAGGAGTTGGAAAGTATTGAGTCCTTTCACCAGAGGTCAAATAGTAATAGCTCCTGGGATCAATTAGTGAGCCACCTAATTAGATTTGATTAATTGGCTCTGAACCATGACTTGTTCTGGTGTGTGTGATGCCTCTTTAGCATAAGGGCTTCACTAAGTTGGCACTAATGGGTAGACTGCAAGGAAATGTTTTCCCCACATATACATATTTCATCCTGTGAAGAAGATAGGACTGAGCCAGCTAGACTGGAAGGGCCCTGTAAAATCTGTATTTCAAGTGTTCTGCAACATGTGCGAAAAAGACTGGAAGTGCATTTGGGCACTTTTGTGTTGAGCATACTAATATTAGTACTAAAAGGAAGAACATAAATTAGCCTGTTACGTCATTTCCACTTTAGAGAGAATAAGTACAGGTGAAACATGAGGAGCTTTAAAATGTGATTAGTTCTGGTTCAGTTCCTGACTCTACTATTTACTTCCTACCCTTAGCAGTCCTTTCTCAGTATCTTCATGCAGCTCATCACCTGTACTCATGCTCAGATATTCCATTAAACCTTTTTTTCTTTCTCACTCCCCCTAAGCAGTCCTGTTGCCCAGGTAGTCAAGTAACTAGTCTCTCTGTAATATGCATTCCTGTTCTCTTTAACCTTCCATATGCACAGCACTTTGCCAAGTACTGTTGAGTTAATCTTACAAAATCTCCATATTCCACTTGTCTCATTCCTGTTTCTCAGGATCCTTTAAGATGCAGTGTCTCCCTCCTTAGGGAAACGCAGTTCCAAGGAGTGTCTTGGAAGCAGGGACTGGGACACTTATCAGACATTGAAGCTAGCAGCACCTTGATCTTGCACTGGTAGTCTCCAAAATGGTAAGAAATAAAATTTTCATCCTTATAGCCTAATCTTAGGCATTTTATTATAACAAACACAAAGATTAAGACATTTTCCTTCGTAGGTCATGTCTAACAGAAATGGGTCCTTTGGGATGGTCTACTAATTTCAACGGGAATGATGGGATTTCAGCCTAGGAGAAAAGTGATTAAAAAAATCAATACTCTTAAGTGAAATGAATCAGACTTGTATGTGTAAATGCCACATTGTCTCTCTGGTGTGAGAAACTGAAAGGGTAAATAAGGACCAACATGTATAATAGATAATGTAAAATAAGAAGAAAAATTTTGAAAGGAAAGGGAAACTACGAAGGGGGAAGGAGTAAAAGGAAAGGAAGAGAAAAAGAGAGAAAAGAAGGAAAAAAATTCATAGTATATAGTATAAAATATTCTTTCAATTTTTTTGAAAACACACTTGACACTATTTGTAAATTTACTGGAAATCTTGGAAACTCACATGTGCATCTGGTGACCAAAGTGGAAGTGTCCTGCAGTCAAATACCAACTAACATCTTAGACCACATATAAGTAACAATGGTCCTGCTACTTTGTAAAGTTAATCTATTGTTATGGTCATAATTTCAAAATAAACAGAATAAATCTTCTTGGCCATCAAGGACTGAAATTCCTGTTTTGTCTTTTCCACCCATAGGTAAGGATCATTATGGTAGAAAGGGGTGAGAAGAAGATTTTGTAGCTTCCTGCTTCTAGTAATATATTATTCTAGGGGGAATTTTTATCCTTAGGACAATTGTAGGATTAGTGTCATTATCAAATACTTGCAAAATGCAAGTTTGTAAAAGCACAACATACTCATTTACTCTGACATTATGACCTCTGTAGAAGTTGACTGTGTCTTGAAAAAGAATATAAATTGTCCTCAGCATATACAAGTTATGAATGCATCTGCAATTGATGCTTTATGTGTAGTCATACTTAGTATAACAACTGAACTACTCACCCATGCCCTTTCCATTTATGCACAGCTTTCGACCACTTTAAAGGTTCTTCTCCCCCACCTAATTTGCAAAAGGACTAACTTGATACTGCCTGGCAGATCAAAGTATGTACAGCACTTTCAGAGTATTTGCAATGGGACTAGATCAACTCTTCTCTCTATTTTTGTCGGTAGAGTTATTGATCATTCTGACACTCCAGGAACCACCACGCAGATCCTTACATCTATGATACTGTGCCACTTAAATCTGCTGAATTATATTCATTGTGACTTATAAGAAGCACAGAAGGAGAAAAAAATTTCAGGGCTCCACTATCTCAGTGAAATATCTAGGAGTCCAAAATTAAAGAGCATGTACAGCTATCACTTCAAAGGTAACAGACAGGTCTTTGTACTTTATATCTAATCCTCAAAGGAAAGATGCACAAGGCTGAGTAGACCATTTCTTGGAGGCAACACACAGCATATTTGTGCTACTGTGCTACTGTGTTTCATATGCTGAGTTTACATAAACCACCCAGATGTTAAAGGCATAAAGAATAAAAGGAAGCCCTTCCCCATATTCAGACTTCTATGCACATTTTTCTTCTAAGTGGACCTTATGGCTCCACTCAGCCAGAGGTACACAGTGTCTGTGGTTAGGTAGAGGGGAGACACACTTAGAACCTCCTCCACTGAGTAGGAAACAATTTGACCAAGGTCACAGCCCTCTCTAACAGAGACACTTGGCTGTAAACCTGAGTGTTAGAGTCTTAAACCCAGGATCCAAATGCAATTCATATTGTAGAGAGAGTGAAGAAAGGAAACTGCTGATAATATAATGAACATCAACCTATGATTATCAAGTTTAACATAAATAAAAAATGTTTTGTAATTTCTTCTCATGCACCACAACTTGTAGCAGTGTTAAGTAGTAATAGTCTAGGAAAATATCTCCTTATACTAGAGCAGAGTTTGTCAGCATGGTAATTGTGGTGGCCTAAAACCACTAAGTCCAAAGGAGATATTGCCAATAGGAGAAAATAAATTGACACTGAACTGGATGATGGATGTAAAGTTATTTGAAACTCTGTGGAAAAATGGAAAGGATTAGTATTTCTTTTCTCTCTACAGTCCAGTTTCTCTTATAATCGTTGATTTGTTGTCTATTTTCTTCCTTCTTTCCATTGGTTATAACCCGTGAAAGCACATGTAACTTTTCTTCTGTCCAGATGATCTTAGCTTCTGTTTAAAAGCTCATCCAAAATGAGGAAGAAAAACCAATGTATTAACAGTATGAAATCAGATGCATAGATCACATTTTTTTCCCAGACGCTAAAATGTTTGCCTTCTTTAGTTTTTGAGAAGTCAGAACTATAAACCTGCCTGTTCAACACTAGGACTAGTGCACTAATTTCCCATATCAGTCAGTTTAACTTGACTTTAATCCATTTCACCCAATTCTCTAGAGTTGCAGATAATAAAGAGTAAAAGTGTGGATCCAAAAGCAATACATATCATGAGAAGAGAGAGAGAGAGAGAGAGAGAGAGAGAGAGAGAGAGATGTCTTCTGAATTTAAAGACTTAATAAGAAATCAAATATAGATTTTCCTAATAAAAGCTCTTTGAAAAAATAAGGTATAACAAATTCCTGCTTGTGTGTCATGAACAGTTCTAGGGACACCAAATGGACAAAGTACTTCATTTTTCTCATGTTTATGAAAATTATAAAGCAATGTATAAGTCAGAATAAAGTACACAATTCCGCCGGCACGCAAAGAGATATAATAGCATGTTACAGAAATGCAGATGTCCAGTGTATCATCTGCTGTGGACATCTGTTGTCTTTGCCTGCCCAGTTTCTGTTTCCCGCTGTGGTAATTACACTCTGATTTCCTTTTGGAAATCACACCTCCTACAATCGCAGTCCACAAGTGTTGAATGCATTCACTAAGCGTTTACATGTTCATATGGAAACCTAAGTTGGATTAACGAGAATTCATAGCATGATTTTCCTATTTTTTGTTGTTGTGGTGGTTTTTGTTTTGTTATTGCTGTTGTTTTGGAAAAAAAAATTCTAAAGACTATGGAAGTAGCTGACAGCCAGTTTCCCTACTGTAGAGAAAAAACATCTCCCTACACAATGTGGCTTCCACGTGGGAATCTCAGGAAATCATTGAGAGAGATGGGACCAGTCCTTTACATTTGGGGATCAGGTCAGGACTTATGCTATATTTAGTCCTGAAATTTTCAATTGTTTGAGCTAATGAAAAGACCTTTTTAGTCAAATTTCTGTTTCTTTTGTTTATATTGGGAGAAAAAGAGTTATGATAAATACATGATTTTAACACTAAAATAATCATTTTAAATCTTACCCGTGCACAAGAGTTAAAGAAAAAATAGTAATAATAATATAATAGCAATAACAAGAAGAACCACATATAACTGGGTCTTGTTTATGCAGATGGACTGTGTTTCCAGGGTGAGCAGCTTTCTCTCAGTGTCAAGCTTGAGCTTCAGTAGACCTTACACACGTATTCTCTCTCTTTTGGTTATGCTTTCACTGGAGAACACGTGCGAGTTATGATGAGAGATGACACATCAGAAACACGGTTGAGTCATCTTAGCTATCCCACTTATGGCTTCAGGCATTTGAGAATGCATAAGATTAGAAAAATTACACATTGGACCTAACACTAACTAAAAATGGATGAGTGAGGGACAACTGTGGAACAATCATGCTTATTCATATATTTGAGAAATAATGGAAATGATACTATTTTAAGCCACTAAGTTTAAATTCTAATATGGTAAATTCTATATGGTAAACACTAATTGACACCTTCACTTATACAGTTGTCCTCTACTTTATACAACAGACATATCTATTGTTCACATTTCGATTCTCTGGCACTGTGGTCTTTTTGAAATCACTGCAATCTTGCTTCTCTGATAATCCCTATGGATTTTATACAGTGAAACAAATCATAATCTTTGTATGAAGTAAGAAACTCTGAGATTGCTATCTTTTTCAATGGGAATGACCTAATCATTTTTAACCTAATCAGTACTTGTCAACTATGCTTAGCATACTGTGATTTTATGAATTACTTCCACAATTCAACTAAGCAGGCCAGAGACAAAATTCCTCCAAAAAATATGGTTCTGAAAGAGTTTATCTGTCAGGAGAGATTTTCTAAAAGTTTTCGAAATGGAGGAGATATTCTTGTTTTAAAAAGATATGTGTAGAATGCTCAGGAATCTTTTGGTTGATTCAGAAAGCTACTTAGGGAATATACTATTCTTTATAACTATTTGTGATTCAGAGGGAAAATGAGAGGTTGGAAAGGTAATGAATAGTATTAGAGCTCCTTTATTGTGCCATAAATATTACATATGTGATCGATTTTAATCTTCAAAAACATTTGAGATATGTATTTTTATTCAATGTTCTCCTGGGAATTTCCAGTTCCAGTTCTAAAGAGAAAAATAGGAGAAAGAAGGAGGTTGATTTATCATGGCAAATGGCTCCAGTGATTATGGGAGATTGAACAGTCCATTTTTAAAAGCTGGAGCTATAGGGAACCACACCATGGCTGAATCCATCTCTGGAGGATTAAAAACTGGAGGTGGGGGAAGTTAATGTTGTAACTATGAGTTGTGACTATAAAGCCAGAGGTCCAAGAACCCAAGATGTTTTCTGTTGTTCAAGATGGAAGAAGATTGGTATTACAGCTCCATACAAGAAAGTGAAATTTATACCTCCAGTACCATTTCCTGCTGTCTGGGCCTGCCGTTGATCGGATGCTACCTGTCCACATTGACTACAGGCAGATCTTCCTTACTCAGTCCACTGACCAAAGGTCACTTTCCTCCAGACACCGCTCCACCACCCACACCCAGAATGAATGCTCTGCCAGCTATCCACGTATCATTTAGTCCAATCAAATTAACATCTCAAATTCTCTATCACATTATGACAGAAAATAATCAACTCTACATAAGTAAAGCTGAGATAGAAACCACAATTTCCTGAAATTGTATAGAAATGTGAAATCCAAATTGAGATTGGCATTATTAAAATCAATAGAGCAAATAATTCATACATATATGCATGTGTATTTCTTTCTCTTTCCAAATTGGAACTAGTTTTTGCAACACTGGAACAGCCTATTGTAACAGGTTTTCTCATCTGAGAAGAGACAAAATAATCAGGCCCCAATTTTCCTGGGCTCAAGATGTATTATTAAATAATTTCAACCGTAACTTCAAAACTGATACACTCACAGACCCCAGGAAGGAAAATCTTACACAGTTTACTCATTTTCAAGCCTCATTCATGTTTTCCCAGTGTTTTTTTCACTACCATTGTTTGAAACAAATTAAAATAGTTTCTAACATTTCCCAAAGAGATTTACCAGAAGAAAACGGACAACATGGAGGCAAGATGTGTCTCTTCCATTGTGTTCTACGACCTGCAATGTGATCTGTGTCTCGGGGGGTGATGTATACCCACCTACTTATGCACAAGCAACTGCTCATAAAGACGTTTCTAGAAAATTTTCTTGTGGTACCATGAGATATTTTCAGAGTCTTTATTAGTTTTTAACATTTCAAAATGCTGTGATATGGGTGATGAAATTATACAACCCTTTTTATTCATGCTTAGCTTGGTGTTTATAGAATGATTTTCATGGCATTATCAGAAATTCTTTTCTTCACTACATAGTGAATTTCACTTGGAGTATAGGCTCAAGACTCCAACAATCAGGCTGAAAGCTAATGTCCATCTTAGCTAGGGCTGCATCTCTGGGTAATAAGTTTCTTACCTAGGCAAATTATGGGAAGCAAATTATACTGAAGTCTTGCAGCCAGTGAGGTAAATAGATATCAGGAATGTAAAAGTAGATAGTGCATGCTTAATTTTTAAGTCTACTTGCTTGTTCTTTCATTTTACTTTTGAAGGTAGAAGAAGGAAGTGGAAATGAATCTGAATCCCAGTTCAACTTGTTATTTCCCATGGCGTACTCAGCCATTCATTTCCTTGCTTTGATGTAGCCTCTTCGTTTACAAGATGGGGCTCCAAATTCTCCTCTTCATTTTTTCTGAGGATCATAAACAATACATATACATATTGAGTACCAGCATTTGGCCAGTGCAAAATATGTGCTGAAAAAAAGAGTAAACGCAGTAGCTCTCACAATTAGATCGCCTAAGGTGGCCATTTCTTTATTTCTGATTCTTGAGGCTACAAAGCTAGAAATCTTTCCTGTAGACAAACTTCCTAAGTGCAGCACTGGCTTTCAAATGTAATGACAAAACAGCACACAAGGCTGATTGCATTGCATTAGTCTTCAAAACAATTAAGCACAATACTAAATCAGGGTAAACTACATTTCTGAATTTATCTACAGTGTAATGAATAACATCTGCATCTGCAGGGGAACAATTTATACTTTTCTGTAAAGCGCAACATGCCAGTGATTGGATTTTCTCTCTCTCCTTGTGTAATATTTCTTTATTATTTGGTAAATCTTTCTTTTTTAGAGTCATGCCAGCCCTGGTAGGAATATTCATCATCCCACTACCTAAGTGTTTCATTCCATAAAGGAGCCCTCTGGGGAGTAGAAGGACCAGGCTGCCACCACACAGTTCCTGAGGTGCAGTTCAGCAGAACCCGGCTCAGCATGTGGGAAGTGGATTCTGAGCAGCGAGCCTCCCATTCTTTCATGTCCTTCCCTGAAAACTGGAATTTCAACTTTGCAGGGCATCCAACAGCAAAATAACTGGCGTTTTCTCCTATTTGGTTCACGAATTAAGTACCACCTTAGCTATTCTAAGTGACTCACAATATAGGACCTCTGAGAGTTACACTTCCAGGACAAAGAGAACTGTGTGCTGGGGTCAGAATATTAACAGGGTCAGGATCCGCAGAGTCCAGACGTCCAAGTTCCTAGCTGTCATCATACACTGACGTGTCCTTAATAACATATACGTTTGGCATTGCTACTCTCCTAAATTAGTTGGAACCACAAACATTCTTTGTGAATTGAGAATCCAAATCCACGAATCTGAGTTGGGCACATATCTCAGTGATATGGTAGGAGCAATTCCCTATTGTGTAGAAGGCCTTGGATTTGATCCAGCATCATAAAAATAAAACCACAATCCCCCAAAGCAGCAACAGCAACCACAAGAAAAACATCACAAAACATACATTCATTACAAATTCAAACAAAAGTCCTATAGTTTTGTTTGTTTGTTTGCTGTTTTAAGCTTAAGGACAACAAAAAGTTTTTGGTAGCACTTAGCTTGCTATTTTAACTATTAATCCCACCATATTTCAATTAAAATCACTGAGCATCTAATATGTACTTGGCATTCTACCATGTATTTATTTCACGTATTTATCACACTCATAAGTGGAGGAAATGTAGGTTGTAATTGCTATCCTAACTAGGAAGGTATAATAAGCACCTGGCCTGAAGTTTGAGCATGCACCAGAATTCCATGAGTGCTTATTAGCAGATTGCTAAACATCATTCCCAGAGTTTCTGCTGCAGTGGGAATTGAGTGATGTCAGGGTAACTAATAAGGCCCCAGGTAATGTTAATGTCTCTGGTCCTGGGCTCACAGTATCAGAACTGCCAACATAAGCTACAAGCTGCGAACACTAAGGAAAAATGAGAAAAGTTTACCTGTTTTAATTTATGAGTGAAGTACAGTTGAATAAATTAATCTGGCAGAGCCTTATTTTCATCAGTTGCAAAATAAAAACAGCATTTCTCCTTGAATTTGTTCTAGATGATTACCGTAAGGAATTGTGACTTCAAACACAATTATTAAAATATTTATCTTTCTGTTTTTTCTTCTGAAATAAGACAGTGTACCCTTTTATGCCACTAAAAACAGACAGTAAACACATTTATTTATTTAATTTCCTATCATTGCAAAGTACTATAAAAAGAGATTTCTTGGAATCAGATTTACATTCAAATGCTCTTTCTTCCTCTATGACCTTGACCACATTAAGCAATGACTTTAAGCTACATTTTCCCTACTTATGGACTGGCCATAGGTTAACATGTCTTCCAGCTTCAACTAAATGGGTCTTTCCACCTGAATGCCATAGAGGTATCCCCATCTCAGTGGAAACTGCATCACCTTCCTCCTATGCCCTGTGCTTCTTCTAAAATTTTGATTTTGGTAGGTTGCAACAATATCCATCCAGATGCTGAATCTAGTTATATTGGGGGAATAATTTGCTCTTTACTCTTGGCTACATATATCTAATTGCTTCCATGCAATTTCCTTCTAATGTTTCTCAAACAAGTCATATCCTTTCTAAGCTTCCGTTCAGCATTTTACCATGTCTCACTGAGTCCACTGCTAGAGCCACTGAATTTGAGAGATATCAGTGATTTGGGACAAACTGACATTTGAGCTTTTCTTTTGTGTTTAGGGAATTCTCATACTCTTAAAATAAAGGCTGCAGGTTAACTTTACTCCATCTTCCCTAGCTGATAGCTCCCAGGTAAACTATCTTGATCAGGATAGGTGTATCCACTAGAGAAAGAGCTAGGGATACCATGAAGGAGGAAACTTGGCAGCCGGATTCATTGATGCTGGCAGCACTAATGAGGTCTCTATCATTTCCTGATTCTAGTGGCAGATCCTCTATCCAGTACTAGAGTTCTGCAAACTGCAATTTCTGCACCTGCTTATTGAGCCACAGGTGCCTTTATGAGACTTGCTCATCATGAGATAATTATGACCAATTATTTGTGTTTCCTGGGAATATGGGGACTTGAAGGTCACTCTATTCTCAGTTATAAAACTAAGAACAGGTGTGGCAAACTAAGAAGAGTTTGGAGGAACAGAGTTCATCTTTACTCCTAAAAACTGAGACTCAACCATAAATCACTAAACCTTCCAGCAGCATGCCAGATATTTTTGTAATCTTTCAATAAGTATATTTCCTGCTAAAATTTTCCCAGTAGTGTATATAGTTTGTAACTAAAGTTACTGACCAGTAGTGTCACTTCATACTTCATCCCTTGGCTTCCTCTATCTCACTCAGTTGAAATTCATTTTGTCATGTTGCTTTCAGAATAGTCTCTACAGCACACACATGTTCAGGTTGATGTTGAATTTACTACACTCCTTAGATGGCTTTTCCTCTCTGACTGTTTACGACTCATTTCCCAGAGCACTGTCCAGGTGGAGGTGGGTAAATGCAAGTTGCCTTTTCAATTACATCTTTTTGTACGGAATGCCCGTCTTTGTGGGACTATTGAGTTTTGTTCACTGATACTTTGCAAGACTTATTAAAAGGAAGAAGCTGTTGCACTCAGATAACTTTCCTTGAATTGGTCTGTGTTATTATTTTTCTGGAAATTTACTAGTTATGTATCCATGAGTATTAAACTTCTACAATGTTTTTTACAGCAATTTTAGAACTAGACTTGCATTTATTACAGCTGGACTTCTACTTCTTGCAACACAGCATGAATTTGCAATATCTTAGCAATAAATAAATAACTTTGTAAAATATGGTGAGCCATCATGGTAAGCCTTGATATAGGCCTGGCCATGATTGAACTTTGAGTCACCTCGCCGGCACGGACGTGCTGTCACCCATAGCAATGGGCTAGTTCAACTGGTGGTCTGACCTGTTGCCTAGCAAATGTAGCCCATAATACTTGTTTTGTAGAACCTTGTGACCTTTCCAGTCTGCTACACCCTGTTTGTATTTTTGGTTTCGGTTTTAGCCTATATATACCCCACCTTGAAAAATAAACGGGGCCTTGCTACGAAGAGAGCATGAGCCTGGAACTGAGTTCGTGAAACTGGTCTCCTGTTGTTCTTCCCTCGGGTTTGGGACCTGCTGGCAGGACCCCGACGTCGTGGCTCACGACAAGTGGCGCCCGAACAGGGACCTGAAAGTAGATGAGGATATGTAATCCTGGACCCAGGTCGAAGGTAGCGACGGTGCTCCGGAGGAAGGTAAAAAGAAAAAGTGAAAGAAGGTAAAAAGAAAGACTTGAAATTTGCCGTGGTTAAGTAATTCTGGACCCAGGTCGGCTCTAAAGGAGAGAGCGACGGTGCTCCGAGGGACAATGGCCACACCTGATCCTCGCGGTAGGTAGGCTGAGACCCCATGACAGTTTAGGGTAGCCGAAGGAGTTGATCCTATAGGTTTAAAGGGTAAAAATATGGGACAAGTAACCTCCCAAGAAAAAATAGCTAAGGCCATACAGGTGGTCTTAGGGTCTTTGGGGGTTAAATTAAAAAGAAAGAGTTAAAAGTCTTTGTAGAGGCATTAGATACAAAGTTGGCATAGAAATTGCATCCACCCTAAACAGAGACCCAGACAAATGTGGGAGTTGTGTCATCTCCACTTGGGCTATGATTGCAGCGGGCCTAGGACGGGGACCAAAAGATAAAGTAAAAGAAGCTTTACAGGAGGTAGAAGAAGTGTTAGGAGAAGAAAGAGAGAGAAAAAGTCGCAGTTCTGTACTGCCATCTGAGGCAGGAGAATGCATAGAGGAGGAAGAGGAAGAAAAACCTAACATGGCCGCGCTTTCTTTTCAACCCCCGAGCTGGTCGGAGGGCGCGCCACAATTCAGTAAAATCTATAAAGAGGAAATCAATGTTAGAAAACCTGTAGAAGGGGAATTTCAGAAGCAGGGAAGGAAATAAAAGAGGAACCTCTGCTTAGGGAGGAACGTGCCCCGCCTTGCAATCCTTTAGTGCCCTCTGCGCCTCCTTTGTTACATCCTGGGAGCTCCAAGGCAGCGGCCACCCTTCTGGAAGGCAAATTTACTATCTTCTCCATCCAAGGGGATTCCGACATAGCTTTAAGTTCGCCGCTTCAGAGG
This sequence comes from Fukomys damarensis, assembly GCF_012274545.1. NCBI lineage: Eukaryota > Metazoa > Chordata > Mammalia > Rodentia > Bathyergidae > Fukomys > Fukomys damarensis. Next base: position 78,349,508 of record NW_022900917.1, read on the forward strand.
TGTCTCAGGAAAGCCCTTGCTGAGGGACAAGACGTTTTTCCACAGCTTTATCCCATATTGGAAACTATGGGACCACAGGGCCCCAAAGAGAGCATAGGCCTTTAGAATTTAAATTGATTAAGGAATTGAAAACCGCTGTTTCCCAATATGGGACCAATGCTCCATTTACAACAGCAATATTAGAATCCATTGCTGGGGCATGGCTTACACCACAAGATTGGAAGGCAGTCACTACAGCCATCCTTACAGGCAGTGATTATTTGCTATGGTGGACCTGTTATGCTGAAAAATGTAAAGAAACTGAGCGAAGGAATAGACAACAAGGTATAGCCATTGCTACCTATGAAAATGCTCGTTGGGGAAGGAAATTATGATACTTTACAAGCACAAGCTCAATACGCACCCATAGTCTATACCCAAATTGCAGATTGTGCCCGTCAGGCTTGGAAACAACTGCCTAATGTAGGAAGCCTTTTGTAGTAAATCCTTATTTATATATCAGTTATAATTATTCCACTAAATTTGTGATTTTTTGTGACATTGCCTCATATTTTTCCAGTACTATGTGGGGGAAATTTGAATAATGGAATCTATATTAGAATCTGTATTCAGAAAGACTTTAGCTGTCATTTTCTTTAAGTGAACTGGGTATTGAATTTCTGAGTCCTTCCCTTCCATCTGGGAGGATTATGTTTTTAAAGTTTTTGTGTTCTTAAGTTTTTAAACTCATTGGCATTTGTTTTAGCAGGCTTCTGTTCATTCAGAATTGGAATATCTAAAGACAGTGACAGTGTATGCTAAAACTTGAACATTTACTGAAGGTTTTGCATTTTCTTTAAGTGAACTGGGTATTGAATTTCTGAGTCCTTCCCTTCCATCTGGGAGGATTATGTTTTTAAAGTTTTTGTGTTCTTAAGTTTTTAAACTCATTGGCATTTGTTTTAGCAGGCTTCTGTTCATTCAGAATTGGAATATCTAAAGACAGTGACAGTGTATGCTAAAACTTGAACATTTACTGAAGGTTTTGCTAAGTTATATGTAAATATAGAAGCTTTTAAATCAAACTGAAAACTTTTCTTGGATTTATATGTAAGTTTAGTTAACCTTATTTCTCATATGTCTTTTATCTGTAAGTGGAAATAATTTAGGAAGCAAATTGTTACAGTGCATTGGTGTTATCCAACCCTTAACAGAACATAATTATACAGTTTCATAGGACAGACTTTGAATTTGAACTGCTTTGGTCAACTGACAATATGATTTTAAAGTTGAAAATGGGGTGTTGGATATCCTAGTCTTTTGTTTTTTCATCTCCTAAAAGTTTTTATTTCCTTGTATCTTTAGTTTTTATTTTTAAATAACCATTGAAGGAGATTATTTATCTTTATTTAAAAATCACAACACAAAGGTGCTGTCAAATCAATTCTTATATAAGTATTCTCTTCAATTTTGTCTCAAGGAGGAATTTTCTGCAGTTAATTTAACTTCTTTCACTTCCTTGTTACATAACACTAATACCCTCAGTGCCAGTTTGAAACTTCCTTACAATTACTTGGAAGATTTTCAAGTCTTTGACTAATCATTTGACTTTAAATATGGATGGTAGACTAGGCTCAGAATGATAATATGCTTTATAGTGTTATTAAGGAAGAGTAGCATCAATTGAGTGTTACTCCCTAGGTATTTTTTTTTCTCTGAATGTATTTTCTGTGTTCAACTCCTGCAATTAATATAGGAATGAAGATGATATTGATATGCATTCAGTTAGTTGGCTAGTGTTGATTTGACAATTTGGATTAAAATAGTGTGATACCCCTAATGTGACTAATAATTTCTTCACAGAGCTTTTTGGGCCAGATCTTGGGGCTACAGAAGAATATATGTTATGGGGTTATAATTTGGTTTAGTCCTTTTCTTTGAAAAGTTTTCACTTTTAATTGTGAAGGTGAAATATTTAGCATGATTTGTAAGCTCAGGCATGTCTTCTTTTTGTGTTTGAACTTCTTGATGAGGTTAAGATGTTGTGATAGCTATTATTGCTGCAAGATGAGCACAGATCTCTGCTTGTGTTCAAGAGTTAGACAAGGAATTAACATTTTGAAGTAATATGCAAGGACGTTCAGTGTTGAAGATAGAAACCTAATTGTTTTAGAAGATAAGGTAAGGTCATTACTTATATCTGTTTAGCTACTATAGCTACTCTTAACTATTTTAATTGTTTCTAAGATTATCTTGTATAAGCCTGCTAGTTTTATTATGTGTATGCTAGTGTCACTTCTTCTGTATGGTATGATAGCTTTTGACATACAAATTGTATGGATTTGTAGGATTTCTTTTAAATTATTTTATTAGGATAATCTGGATTTGTAGGATTTCTTTTAAATTATTTTATTGAGATAATCTTGTATATCATTATGTGATACAGTGTAGTATTTTCTTACATTTACATATTGTGGAATGATCGACCCAGGATGCTTAGGGTATCTATCATTTCAAACATTTATCATTTCTTAGTGAGGAGAACATTCAGAATCCTGTTTTGTAGCCATGTTGAAGTACTCTTCAGTATTGTTGGCTATAATAATCAGTGTAATAGGATGCCAGAACTTATTCTTCCCATCTGGCTGTGACTTTGACTTTGTATCTGTTGACCAGCCTGTCCCTCCCCACACATACTTCAAACGAGGGTAAGTTCTAAACTGACTATAGACCAAAATAAAGAACAAAATAGTAGTTTGTTATAGAAGGCTGATAGTAAATGAGATAGAAAAATATTAGGAAAGCTACAAGTATGAGTTGTACTTTTAACATGAAAGGTTTTTGTATGTTCCTCTTGTCTTTACTTAAGAATGTAGAGAATGTTTATGGAAATGATTTATAAAATATTTGCTTGTTGGTTTCAAATTTGTTATAAAAGGTTTACATTTATAGTCAAGAAGAGTATTCATTCCTTTAACCCTAATTCTGCAAGAGATCTCTGTTAATTTTGATCTGCAAAATTTTGACTAATCATAACAAAAAGATTCTATAGTTCAACTGGCCAAAACCATCTGAGTGCACTCATTAAAATTGTCTTATATGTTTGTCTGTCTTAAGTGTTATATGTTTGTCTGTCATAAGTGTTATATGTTTATGTGTCTTAAGTCTTATATGTTTGTCTGTCTTAAGTGTTCAAAGATGTTTGTATGTTCTTGATCAAAATGATGCCAAATACAAATAGATTGTTGATTTCTGCAATCTGGCTTTATAGGACCAAATAAAAATGATCTTTAAATTTGGATACGCTCCTGTTGGTAAATAAAGAAGCAGCTGCTCAGAAAATTTATTCTGATCTTTGTTCACTAATGGGAGCCACCCAAATAATTTTCATAGCCTTATAAAAAGATATGCCTTGTTAAATGTTGTTAAAAATGTTTACATTGGTTATCATCAAAGGGCTGAATTCTAAATGTTATTGTAACATGCTTATTATGATGGTTATCTTCAAAATATAGTATATTCTGTAAAAAGAAAGGGAAGATCCTATTGATACAAAGCTACATTATAGGACATAAGATTTCATATAAGTATAATTATTATTGCTTCTTCCCTGGTGTGCAGAATTTATTCATGTTGTTTGATTATGCAGATTTTCCAACATATTGTTTATGACAATAACCTTTTGATCCAGGTATTCTCCCCTGTTCTCCACTATTAAAGGCAACTACAAAAATAGAAAAGGGGGAATTGTATTCCTCTTCACCCAGAAATGATTTAAATCATGCTACCTATATTTTAAATTTTTTACAAATGTATAAGCATGGCCATTCCACAGGAGAAAGATTCTGGCATCCACAAGGTTCTCCATATACCTTGGTAAAATAGAGAGATCCCTTAACTGGTCAATGGTGTGGACCTGACTCCATGTTAATATGGGGCCGAGGATGTTTGTGTTTTCTCACAGGAACATGATGGAGCTCGATTGTTACCAGAGAGATTGGTTCATCATGTGGATCATCCTGACAAATCTACATCAAGTATCATGGGACAGTAAGCTCCACAATCATTACCTTTGTGTGAAGAAGAAACAAAAATAAGCAGTACTACTATTTTATGGAAGAGGTGCTGTGTTACTATACCTCAAGAAAGACCATTTAATGACACATCTCAAAAATTTTTGGACTAATCCCTTGGATTTAAGTTTGTTTGTAGGACTTTGGTACACAGATTCATGTGTTCCTCAGGCCAACATTTCGGTATTGCTGTTGAACAGTATTTTTCTGTGGTGTTTGCTCTTGTATTGGTAATCATTGTAGTTTTGATGGTTCTTTGTATTTGTAATTGTTATATGTATCGTAAGATGACAAGAATGTATCAATCTTTTGTATTTCATCATGGACGACTTGCTATGGCTGTCTTCTGAATTCCCGTTCAGGTGTGGATTCCTTTGATTACTTCTAATTACTTCTCCACTGTTGTTTGGCCACAGATTTCTTCCCCTTCTTGCAGGAAAAGAGTGGCAGGTGCCATGGTGGTGGGCATCATCGCTGGCATCATAGCCTTGGTGTCTGCCATCACCTCCGCAGTGGCATAGACAGGAACTTTACAGAACACAGCCATCATCAATGATCTTCAAAACACTACAACCATGGCTTTACGAACCCAACAGCGCATCAACCCTCACATTGGAACTGGTTTGGCTATACTTCAGCAACAAATGGACTTATTAAACAAAGAAGTTGAAGGAGTATGGTTGCATACTCGATTGGACTGTGATCCCAGATTTCAACAGCTCTGCCTTACTCCCTTTCCTGTCAAAAACTATTCTGAGGAAGTTAGACGACTTTCATCATTGTTACGAGGATCTTGGAATCGGACATTTTTAAATCTAACCAATCAGTTATCATTAGATATTGAAATTCTGTCTGGTGTCCATGCTAATCCTATTCGGCTTGATTTGGATTTTGTTACAGAAATTTGGGAAAATTTGAAAAAGCTGTTTTCGCCTTCATGGATTGTTATATGGCTTATTGTTATTGCTGTTATGATTGGGTTGTGTATTCTGGGTTACTGCTCATATCAATGCTGGAAGTGTTCCCAGTTTAAATATGAGCGTTTAGCTATGGCTGTACAGGCTTCTTTGGATGATGATACAACATGCGTAGCCATTTACTTGGCTCAGGCTTGGCGTGCTTAGATCCCCCGCCTTGGGATACTCAGTGATGGGTAAGGATGGAAGCTTCTGTCTGCCAACCTAAGACAGGTCGTATTGGGACATAAGCCCTGCGACTGATGATGGGTAAGGAGATGGAAGACTTCTGCCGCCTAAGACAGAGGTTCCTTGGCTGATGCATGATGAGTTGCTAGCATTCTTCATGCTATCAAAGAGAGATGGGGGAATTATGGTGAGCCATCATGGTAAGCCTTGATATAGGCCTGGCCATGATTGAACTTTGAGTCACCTCGCTGGCACGGACGTGCTGTCGCCCATAGCAATGGGCTAGTTCAACTGGTGGTCTGACCTGTTGCCTAGCAAATGTAGCCCATAATACTTGTTTTGTAGAACCTTGTGACCTTTCCAGTCTGCTACACCCTGTTTGTATTTTTGGTTTCGGTTTTAGCCTATATATACCCCACCTTGAAAAATAAACGGGGCCTTGCTACGAAGAGAGCATAAGCCTGGAACTAAGTTCGTGAAACTGGTCTCCTGTTGTTCTTGCCTCGGGTTTGGGACCTGCTGGCAGGACCCCGACGTCGCGGCTCGCGACATAAAAGAGTAGTCATCCTAGCTTGATATTAACAGCAGCTTCATTTAGCAGCTTATTCCTTGTGGGTGCATTCTTCTACTGGAGTCAAAAAAAGAGGGGGGAGATTAGAAGTTATTTGAAACCAGGAGGAGACAGGACTACTAAATAAGTGAAAGCAAGAGGAACATTTTATCCCAGGAACCAAGTGAGTCTTTAGTTACAAAACAGCCCCATTCTTCCCAGCACAGAGAGGGATACCAGCAAAGGTTGTGGATGTTACAGTCACGCCCCAGGGTTTTCAGTGGCTTGACTCTATTATCATTTGAAATATGGTGACTCCCTTTTCACACACTGTTCATATAATTCTAAGTCTTGGCTGGAAATAAATTAATCAATGCCAGTATTTCCGGCATGACCTGGCCTTCCTTGTGATTTGGTATCCAAGTTAATGGAATTGTTCTATGGTGTCTTGATTATCAATAATTAATCAATATAATTATTTGCTAAAGTATATGGACCTGTTTTATCTCTGTTGATAATGCTTTGTGTGTTTGTGATATAATGAACTCTCGAGTTACAACGGTTCTGACATGCAAACGGGTTGTTACTACTGGAATTTTGTTTTAACTTACAAAGTCTTGAGTTATGACCTGAATGCCAGCAGCTTGTGCTTCCAGATGACATGAATTATGGATTTACCCTTTAACAGATTTCTGGAAGAAATGCTACAACATCCTTTCCTGTGTGGGGGTTGAAAAATCCTGGGCTGATGTCTCACCTAGGACACTGAGATCTGCATGAGTACAGGAGAAAGACTTTGAAGGCTGTGTAGAAGAGCCTGAGACTTCAATTTGAATTACAACCAGTTCTCAAGAACAAAGTGAGTTAGTAAGTAAGTGAAGGGTCCACTGTATTTTTTTCTTAGTGCTTAAATATCACTTTTCTTTAGGAGAACCTCATAATACTTCTTAAATAGAGTACAGTATTTTGGAGAGAAATCATATTTTGAAGTCAAATATACCTACACGCAATTGTATATCAGTGACCAATAGGGTTGTCTTTAGAAAACATTTTATAGCTTTGAAAAACTTTATTTTTCCCATCCATATATTAATGATGATAGAGAAGGCCCAATAAAATATTTAATTTAGATAAAGTTGCAGAGTAGTATAGAACCAAGTACATGTTTCTGTATTACTAGTTATCTGGATATATATATATATATATATATATATATATATATATATTATG
>NW_022900917.1:78356503-78396121 GCF_012274545.1 Fukomys damarensis
ATATTATGGCATTGCAATACCCCTGAGAGGTGAAAAAGTAGATTAATAATTTAAAGGTTTTATTTAGGAGTAACTATGTAATGTGATTCCTCTGTCCATTCTTTTTAGTTAACCATCTCATTTTGAGGTGGTTAAATGATTGTAGGGTACAAAGATAAGCAAGTTTTAATAGGGAACACAGTCCAATAGAAAAATTACAATCCCTTGGGTTAAGGTATGCCATATGGTAGGAGAATATTTCAGGATCATGTTCATTGCACTCAGAGAGTCACAGGAAGCTTATTGAGGAAGGGTCAATTGATTCAGAGGATGTGGTGGAACCTCACCGACAGAAAGGCAACATCACCCTCAAGCTGCAGAAAGTTTACTGAAGGAAGAAGGGAGCGCTTGCAGGCAAAATACTGCAATGGAAAAGAGGACTAAAAGTCAGACAGCTGGATGATAAGACCTCCCATGTCATCCATTGTGGGTGCCCAGTTATGGCCCACTGGCGTTTGACATTTGAAAGGAAACTTCTTCCTCTACAATTAAGGCATTGATACATTTATTAACATTTGTTTCTTTTCAAGGACACTGTTTGTTAAGCTTGTTTGTTCTTTGACCCTGGGATAACAGGAACTTGTTAGCCGAATATCTAATGTTATCTGTAAGAGTCAGGAAATCTGGTCTTTACACAAAGATTAAAACAATTGCTTGATGCTTCCTGTTGTTGTGTGCCCTTAAAAGCTTCCTGTTGATGTGAGCCTATAAAAGGAGCTGTTTCTGTGAAATAAATCAGACTTCTCTTGGTTTCCACTCAGGCTTGAGTGTTCTTTCCTTTCTCAATCCTCACTCCCCAACTGAGGCATGTTTGTGATGTGACGGCTGGGCCATCACAAGTGGCGCCCGAGCAGGGACCCAAGTATTGAGGGATCCAGTGAAGGATACTGCTGGATAAAGAATAAAAGGAGATCTCGACAAAAAGCAAAAAGAGGACTTTCAAAAGGAAAGCAAAAGAGGAGCAGTGAGTTTTCTTGTAAATATTAAAAATGGGAGCCAGCAATAATTGCATGGTTTTTGTACATATGCTTAAAGATTTATTGTGTGTCAGTGGTGCTAGAGTAGGGCACCAGTAATTGTGTAATTTTTTAGAATTTGTAGAAATAATTTGCCCTTGGTTTCCTAAGGAGGGAACAGTTTATCTAAAACCATGGAGTAAGGTAGGAAAATGACTACAAGATTATTATGCTGCACATGGTTCCAGTAAAGTACCTGTGGATGCTTTCAGCTTATGGACTCTTAGAGATAGTCTGGATCAAAGACATGAAAGTGAAAAAGATGGATACAGCTAATCCTAGAGGACCCCTTCTGTGTTGAGCACTTAAACTTTAGTACTTGTTCTTTTTTTGCTTCTGTGACTTTCTCTTCTTGTTATTGTCTGATAATCGTTAGTTGGTAATTTGTGATCTGGATCATTTTGGAGGCCGAGAGGTCCAGGCAGACGTGCTAGTGGACTCCCCATTGCAGGAGCCGGAGACATCCCTTGCCCCTCTGGTAAGAACCCTGTCTCTTTGTTTACTGGGAAGGAGGTTGATTTTTCCCCTTCTCCAGACCCTCTGGTCAAGAGAGAGTTCTTCTGATTTCAGAAGAGGAGATTAAGGGGATTCCCTGACAGAATCCCTGGTTCTACTTTTGGTTTAGTTTTCATAAGCCTTTGTCTTACATTCTGTTTGGCCTCTTTTGCTCCAGCCTAGGAGTTGCTCAAACTTCTGGTCTGTGACAGTCAGTTGCTAGTGAAAACTATTTAGTTTTGGTAACACTTCTTGTGCATTGCAAATTCTTAAACTGTGATTATAGGGTTAACTTGCTCTTTTCTAAATAACTAAAGGTTAATACTGTTCTATTGGCAAACAGTCAGATTTTAAGATGTAACAATCTGAAAACAGAAAAAAAGTCCACTTTAAACTGAAGTTTGTTATAGAAGGTTAATAATAAATGAGATAGAAAAATATTAGGAAAGCTAAAAAGAAGAATTATACTTTTGACATGAAAGGTTTTTGTATGTTCCTCTTGTTAGAAATAGGTAAAAAAAGATATATAAGACCAGAAAGCCTAAGTATGTAGAGAAGGTGTGTGGAAATTATTTATAAAATGTTTGCTTGTTGGTTTTAAATTTGTTATAAAAGGTTTACATTTACAGCCAAGAAGAGCTTTCATTCCTTTAACCCTAATTCCACAAGAGATCTTATATGCCTAATATTTAATGACACATCTCAAAATTTTTTGGACTAATCACTTAGAAATTCCATGGACTTAAGCTTATCTGCAGGACTTTGGTGGACAGATTTAGGGTTTTCTCAAACCAACATTTGGAAACTTGCTGCTGCATTGGGAGAAATACATTTATGGTCAGATATCAAAGTTATTAGCCTTAGTTTCAATGTTTTTAACATAGGGAACTTTAATATGCGAAATACCATAAATACTGTGTTATCTCAAGTCAAAGAACAAAAGAAAGAGATAATCCTTGTGTTAATGCTCCTTATATGTTATTGGTAAGAAATATAGATTGCTTATGAAACTGATAATGAATATAACAATAGCTGTTTTAATTGTAAATTGACCAACTTCCTTTCATTCTGTGATGGTTTTGAGACAACCCCTCTTTGTTATGATACCTATTCAACTCAATGAAACCTGGAATGTAGATCAAAGATTATGAATGTTAATGGTAATTGAGAAAACATTAAGTAGACAAAAAAAAAAAGAGTGATGGGATTGGTTATTGTGGGGATTGTAGCCCCTATTACTGTAATAGCTACAGCTGCAACTGCTGCAGTTGCTTTGGCACAAGAAATTCGGGATGCTCAATATGTTAATGTTTTAGCTAAAAATGTGACTCATACTGTAACTATTCAATTAGATTTCAATAAAGGATTAGAACAAAAGATAAATGCATTATATGATGTAGTTAGTCTTATGGGAGAAGTACAGGTGCTGAAAGTTTGTTCTCAATTGATATGGTCATCAAGGGATTTGTATAACCAATAAGCTATATAATGATTCCATCTATGATTCGAGTAAAATACAAAGGCATTTGAAAGGTATTTGGTATAATCAAAATACCTCCCTATATTTAATAGTTACATCAAGATATTTTGGATCTACAGAATGCTCCTTCCTTAAAGTTTGATGTGGCACAAGCTGCTCAGTGTTTTATCAATCAGTTAAAAGAGGTCTTACCCTCCATGGCATCAGTCACCCAATTGTTAGGTCCTGTTATTGCAAATGGGATAAGAGTATGTCTAGGATGTGTTATATTACCCATATTAGTGTGCATGGTGAGTTCATCTTTGATGAACATGGCAGGAAAGATTCATGGCTTACAATTGCACATTAAGCCTCCCATACCTATGGTCTAACCCCTGCAGAGGCTGGTAGTCAAAAATGAGTAAGAGAAGTGTAGAGAAATATCCAACCTAAGACTGAGCATGAGTATCAGAATTCTCATGGCTTGATGATGACGGGTAAGGTATTTCTCTGGACATTTCTCACCTAAGACATGCACAGTCTTTCTACTGAGCCTCAAAAAGTCCCTGCTCTAAACATAATAAAACGGGGGATATGTGGGGGCCCAGTCATGGCCCACTGGCATTTGACATTTGAAAGGAAATTTCTTCCTCTACAATTAAGGCATTGATACATTTGTTAACATTTGTTTCTTTTCAAGGACACTGTTTGTTAAGCTTGTTTGTTTTTTGACCCTGGGACAACAGGAACTCCTTAGCTGAAGATTTGATATTATCTGTAAGAGTCAGGAAATCCGGTCTTTACATAAAGATAAAAACAATTGCTTGGTGCTTCCTGTTCTTGTGTGCCCTTAAAAAATTCCTGTTAATGTGAGCCTATAAAAGGAGCTGTTTCTGTGAAATAAATCAGACTTCTCTTGGTTTCCACTCAGGCTTGAGTGTTCTTTCCTTTCTTAATCCTCACTCCCCAACTCAGGCATGTTCATGATGTGATGGCTGGGCAGCCACAATGCACAGCATTGTTCCAAAAACAAAAGGAGGCAGTGAAAGTACAATAAACAGAAGGGGCAAGTTTATAGAAATCCATTCTTTCTGATGTTCTCTATCTTATGAATCCTCTTCCATGTTTTGCTCATGCCAGACCTGTGACTCTTTACACCACAGATTAGGAGTAATCATAAGTTACAGTATCTGTTTATTTTTAGAAGTTTATTACAGCAAAAGATACATTGTCTTTAATCTTCTTTAAAATCTTCTTTCTCTTTCAACACACTTATCTTTATTGTCACTTTCTGAAGCCACTCTGGAAGTTCTCTTTTGTAAGCATCCTTAGTTGCATTGCAATGGGTGTCTTCAGGACCTGAATGGATTCAAAACATTTTATCTTTCATTGTCATTTTGATTTTTCAAAGAACTCATGGTGGCATGATACCAGATTCAATGAATAATGTTATTTGACAGAAATTGCTGTACCCAAAGTAATACATGACACAGAACTCTGTTATGATGGAGGCTGAAATCCTTTGCCCTCTTCTCAGTCCATTTTCTATGCACAACATTGCTCTAATAAGACCTTATGGTAATTAGAGTTTACTGCGGTAATCCTGAGTACAAACTCATGTCACCAACTCTATTAAGGTGAAAAAACATAATCAACATCACGTTGATGTTGGGTCTTGATTGATTTCCACTGAGAAGTTTGTTCTGAGAATCATAAGCATAGATGCAAGAGTCATCTCTCATGATGACAATTATTAAAATACTGGAATCTGCAGTTGCAGAATTTCATAATTCCAATGAAATTGACAAATGCTGTTGCTTGTGTTCCATCATCAAAATACATTGAACAAATTTTACATTCCCTAGACTTATATTCAAATCTGTTGTTAAAATACATTGACCAGAACTATAGGAGATGTTTGGATCCTCATAAATTTACCAATTAATGAATAGCCTGCTTGACTGAGTCATTTGCTAATCTTTCAGGACTCTCTTGGGTTTTTGAAGTTGAAGGACTTCCTGACTTCTCCTTCTCTCCAAGGCATACAGAGACATTATGAAATGGCTTCAACATTTATAAACTGTTTTCATGGTTACTGCAACATCACCATGGTTATGGTGTGTATACAAATATCTCCCTAAAGCCTCACTGATCTGTTAGGTGGTGCTTTGGGGAGGTGACTGGCCCATGGAAGAGTGATAATCATCCTTGGATTAGTCCACTGCTGTGCCACCCTGCCTTGTAGCCAGCTTTCCATAGACTGAAATGTGAGCCCAAACAAACCCATCCCCCTTTACATTATGGATTTTAAGTATTGTGTGTGGACAATAAATAGAGGGGGGAAAGTTACTGAGAGAACCATAAAACAATTTTAACATTTTGTGTTTCTTTAGAACTTCTATTTGCAGCTGGAAACAAAATATTATTTCATTACCTTGTTTATGATCTATGCTATATGATACAGTTTAAAATACACCTCTCAAACACAGCTCACAACCAAGAACACACTGAACAAGTTGAAGCTTCTCACACCTAGCTCCTAATTCCACAGGTGCCATTTCTCCAAAAGAAGATCCGTACTGCTCCACTGGATTGCTTGGGCCAGCTGCATTCACTGTAGATTTTTATTACACTTTGAGTGCATAGGCTGTGTTAGTTGGGGTTCACTAGAGGAACAGAATCAAAATGAAATTTATGCAAAATTATACAAAGACTAATTAAGTAGGCTTGCAAGATCAGAAGTAGAAGAATTTATACATTTCTGAGCCCAGAATCTGTGCTCTCCTTCACAAAGTTTGCGTGCATTTTTGTGACTTGCTATTTACAATCCCCATCATTAACCAGTCAAATATTCACCCCTCTTTAATAGGGAATTTACTCTTGTCATTGGTTCTATATTTAGTCCCATGTTTTTGGTTTCAGAAACATGATGAAACTCAGTTCTTGAGTCATCTGCAATCCCTGTACTGAAAAATAAATAAATTCACTTTTGTTTTTAGTTTGTGATTTTAGTTCTTTATTTTTTAATTTAACAAGAGAAAATGTAAGATTAAATGTTTCATCATTTAGTCTTCATGACTGTCATTTGGGATTGTTGTTGTGCTTGGGAATATTGAAGTATAAATATTATACAACTAGTTTGCCTGAAACCTCAGAGCTATTGGTATGTGGCAAGGAAAAGTACAGAATTCCAAATATAATTTCTGAATCTTCATCTAAACATTTGCAATGCATAAAAGCTATGTCCATATAAGTTAGGCTATGATGAATTAGATCTAGAATAACCTATTGACTTTTAATGTGCTCAAACGCAGGCCTTTTGGGAAGTGATTGGATTATAAGGGCACTGATGTGTTCTGTAGCTGAGTGTACTTTTAGGAAGTGGGGCATGGATGGAAGGAAATGGTGCCTGGGGACATGATCAAGAAAAGTGTATCTTTCCCCAGTTCTTTCTTCCTCACTGCATTTCCAGGCTTCCATGACATAAGCTGCTTTCATTCACTAGAACATTTATCATGCCCTTCTTGCCTTGGAGTCAGCCAACCATGGAGTGAATGCTCTGAAAAAAAATGAGCTAACACACCTCTTTCTCCTTTTAAACTGGGGATGCTCTGCGTTTTGTCCCAGAGACGAGAAAGTAGCTAAGACAGAAATTGGTGCCAGGAGTATAGTTGCTCCATGACTATGGCTGATCATACAGTTCAGAATCATGTGGAAATGGCTTCCAAGAAGAATTTGTAAAAGTCTGGAGTTGCTGGTCAGAGATGTCCTAGAGTGGTGTAAGCTGAGTTTGTTGGGAGATTCTGGATAGAGCTCAGAATAACAGAATGAACATATAAAAGTATGCAGGGAAAGCTAGGCTTGGGAGGTTTTTTAAATCTGGGAATAAAGTTCTATAAACAATTGAACTAAGGACCAAGTATGCTATACTCTGGCCAAAGATTTGTCTAGATTTTTGTCCAGGACCTAAGAATTTGTGAGAGACTTAGATTAAGGTTAGTAAACTAAGTAATATGGTGGAGAAAATTTCAAAGAAGTCCAGTATTCTGGCTGTGGCATGAGTAGGGATAATAGACTTTAGCCATATTTACAGTGAGAAGCAGGAGCAAACAGCCAGGCTACATGATTTGAAGAACTTTGCTGCTGGTCACAATGAAAGCTTTTGTGAGTTAGTACCTTAGAGATAAGAAAGCATGATTGCTAAAAAGATCAGCACTTAGAAAATCAAGTACTTTGCATCAGAACAATAGAAGAAAGGGCTTTAGAGCACCTGAAAATCAATAAGACTTCAGTCTTTCTGGGCTCAAGACTGTGAAACTATTAAAATTTGAGAAGAGAGACCCTGGGCCCCCTAATTTAGAAAGAGTACCTAAGAAATTAGTTTCCTGGGATTTGTTCCACCTTTCTAGCTCCTCCATGCACTCAGAGTCCTCTTTGGCCACTGTACAAGTGGATACAGCTATTGCTCATCAAGGCAGTGGACCTCGGTGGTGGCCATGCTGTGCTGGTTTTATGAGCATGCAAAACGCAAGATTTTTGGGGTCAGTGAGGGGTCCACCCAGATTTCAGAAGTGTGGGAGGCCAAGCAGTGCACACTTCTGGGGCCAAGACATGAAGCTGGGACAATGAGGTAAAAAATGCAGTGCAGACCCAAGAAATTTTGAGAAGCAAAAAAGGAGAAAAATTTGAGGAAAGCCTCAGGCATTGTGAAGAGCAAACCCAAGAGAGAAACCAAGGGGCCTGCAATGGGCAATGGTATATGGTGGAGCTGTCTCAGCTCTCTGGAGTTCACATTTTGCCACTATCCTTTCTGGTTGCTAATAATAGAGCTACAAGATTTAATGTTTTCATTGCTGGGTTTCACATTTGCTTTCAGAATAGGAATACCTGTGCTGTGGTATATTGGAGGTATTTAATTTCCCTTATAATTTTTACATGGTCTCATAGCTGTGGATGGAGTTACATTTTAGAGGAGATTCTGACTTTTCATTTTCCCCCATTGTTTATTAGTACATTTAAAGCAAACATTCCAGTTACATTTATCATCGGGATCTTGTAGTTTTACATTATATGTCTTGGTTCTTACTTTGCCCCATTCCCCCAGCCTCCCTTCACCCCTTCCTTTCATGTTTACAAAGACTTCATTTTCATTTTTTTCCCTTTTTCGCATTTTTTTCTTTTCCCTTATTTCCTTTCCTCTCCCCTTCGCACTTCCCTTTTAGCCATTTTCTTCCTATTTCACACTGTCAATTATACCGTTTCAACCTTATTTACACTTTTAGCTTTGCACACCAGAGAATCTATTCAGTATTTACTCAAGTGTGTCCTATTTATTTCACTTAAGTGGATAGCCTCAATGGGCATCCACTTAGCTATAAGAACCTGACTTTTCAGCAAAGCTGCAGCTGTTAAAATTTTGGTGACTCTTCAAGACAGACCAAGTGATTTCTGTGTAAAGAGATGTCTACAAGTCTTTTGGTGGCCAAGGGTAGGATGTTGTCATTTAGATTAAAGATGTCCCCCAAAATTCTTACAGATTCAAAAGTGGGCTTTGTGAAAGTGATTGGATCATGGGGCACTATACTTATCAGTAGATTTATCCACTGATGAGTTCAGTAGGTCAGTATGCTTTGGGGAGGTGTGGCCTGTTGAAAAGATGGGGTCATGGTCTGGAGGGTGCATAACCATCCTGGCTCACTTTTCATTCTGTTTCTTCCACCCAGATCCTTCCATCATTGCTTTTCTGCTTCTGAACTTACTGACCATAGGCTGAAACTTCTGAAACTGTTGAGTCCAAATAGTCCTCTCCTTTAAATTGTAGGTGTCCAATGTTTTGTCCCAGTGATGAGGAAAACGTCTAAGGCATAGGCTATCTTGACATTTTGGGGTTTTGAGGTCCAAGGATTATATTTTTAGAGTGATCCTCAGATGTGTTCTAAAAGCTGTATGTATTTTTTAAATTAATACAGAACTGTCCTATAAGTTTGAATAACTCATTCACCTTTATTGGTTGGTCATAGAACTTTACCTCTTTCCTTTTACTCCTTACATCAAATTCTTTGCCTGTGAAATCATTAAGTGCAAAAATTTCACCTGGATATCCTATTTTCTTGTGTTTCTTTTTGTTTTCTTGTTTTGTTTTTGTTTTGTTTTGTTTTTGTACCATCGATTGAACTCAGGCCCTTGCACTCATGAGGCAGGCACTGGAACCACTGAGCTAAATCCCCAGCCCTGGATATCCTGTTTAATTGATCATCGTGGTTTGGAAGGTGAAACAAGATTCTATATGCCTGGTAAATTCCAGTTGACATTGAGGCTGCCACAGGTATAGAAATGTTTTCAACAAAGGACTCACTGACCATATACAGGGGTGTTGTTAATTAAGAACCTCTGGTTTTACCAACTTCATCATCCACTTCACTGTCTAGTGATGTCTTGTCACTCTTAGTCTATTCCTGAGCATAGTGTTAATCCAATGACCTGGCCATTTTCTTCCAGGAGTATCCTTCGGGGTCCAGGCAGTCTCTGTCCTGGACTCCCACTGGGTCTAGAGAGACTGTGGTTGCATCATATTCCAAAGCCTAGCTCAACCTTCTGAGACCTTCTCTTGCTCTTCTCGGGAGCATTCTGAACTCCATATTCACAGCAGCCTTCTGAAGAATCCAAAGGCCCCTCTACAGTCTCAGGCAAGGAGCCTCACACTGGGCCTTACTCTTATCCTTGAGCATGAAAAAGGCCAAGAGGGACTTGATACAGAAATAAGGAAGGCCTTCATTCATAGCCTCCTCTCAGATCTCAGGGACCATTTGAACCTGGCTCTGGCTTACTGTGTTTTCTGGCTTCTAGTACCCAATCTCCACTTCCATGCTCTGGCAAAGGGTTCATTTTAACAAAGAAAGACTAGTGTACAAAATCAAATGATGAAAATCAGTAAATATTGTAAAATCATATAAAGCAACTTAAGCTAAACTGGGCAGGGCCACAGAGCTCAGGATGTCGTCATGAAGTTTGTCCTCATTACCTCCAGATCATCATGGTGCAACTTTAAAAACAATTATTTTCCCACTGGCTCTCAGCACAATGGATTATAAGAATTTTTTCACAGCCTCCTAATAGATACCTTGCTTGAAATTGCTGTTTAAGTCAAAACTACAAGTTTTCTCTCAATGAATTGGAAGGTAATGCAGTTTTAATTTTAAGTCCAATTATATCTTGAGAGATGAATGGTACAGGGTAATTCCTTGCTTAGGGCCAAAAGGGAGTGATAAATCATTCACTTCCACAATCAGATTGCTTCCAAACCCCTCTGGGCCTCTCAGAAAACAGAATGGAACAGTTAAAACTAGCCTTTTTTGGTAAAAAATTAAAGGGAGCTGAAAGGCAGGGTAGATGTTGCCTGTATCAGTTAAGATATTTGAGTTATGCTGTGATTCAATACAATTTCACTGGCTTATCACAAAAAAAGCATTGCTCTTCCTCCATACCTCATAGCATGCCAGCTTGTCAAGGGGTCCTACCCACTGTGGTTACTGGAGAACCCACTGTCAGAGACTCCAATTAGATGCACACTTGGAGGGCACCCCGGGCAAGGGAGAGAAGTGTTGAACAGGGCATGAAGCCTCAGTCTATCACCTACAGGCCACTACCAGACATAGGGTTAAAGCAAACTCTTGCAGACAGGGAAGACCGACTTCATCCTGTGTTCCCTGAAGGAGAATTGGAAATCATAGGTGAAACAATGACTGTTAATGGCTTCCAGTCTGCTGCACTGCCTGTTTTTTTTTTCCTCTCTGCCCATACTATTGTAGGAAGAACAAAGCTGAGAGCAGAAGGAATAGGTGTTCACTGAGTATCATGAACCAAGTTTAGGTAAGCACTTTGGGCTTTAAATCTCTCAACAATGTTGTGAAGTAGGTATGATTTATTACATTACATTTCATAATTTCTAGGAAACTTCTCTCCAAGTCGAGACAGTCAGAAAAGTTGTTAAAATCAAAGTGAAATCTTTATTGAAATACACCCATGAATTAAACAGGAAGTTTTGAAGGAGGGGTCTCACTTGTCTATGTCTGAGAATAAGAGCTATTCACAAAAGACTTCCCAAGGCATGTCCTTAAACAATGACCCCCATAACTGTCCATGACAAATACTTTTGGAGGGACATCTACTCAACCCTTGTTGATGGAACTCTAGACTGACATTACTTTTTATTCTCATAATTAAAGATTATTGCTTCAAAATATCTCATGTATTCCCCCATTATTTTAACTTGAAACCTTTAAAAACTTTCTTTCCTCTCCAACCCCAGCACATGAGAGGCTGAGAAAGGAAGAATGCTAGTTTGAGGTCAGCCTGCACTACATAGCAAGTTTGAGAGCAGCCAGGTTTACACAGTGAGACTCCTCTCCAAAAACACATCTTTCCTTTGCCTCCACCTCTGTGAATGTGCACAGAGTTTATTATGGCACATTTCTCCTCATTGTAATGTTCTGTTATTCATAAATGCCACTGAGAAACTTTCCACAATTGTTACTTAAGCTGACACAAGGGATGAATGGGATTGGGAAACTCACACAGAAATATCTGACTCCAAAACCCACATCCTCCTGACTAGACACTTCCCTGGGAATTCACTGCATTGAATAAACCATGGTTCTGGTAGCCAAAATTGAGCATAGGGTGAAAGAGATGGGAGTAACCAGGAGAGATGGATGGGAAAATCATTCCAGAAGGATACATTGCATCTGAAGTGACTTTAACTGAGTAATAATAGCAGACACTCACTGAGTTCCTACTAATAGTCTAAGATAGCAACACCCGTTTACTCACGCTCTCCCAGGTAATTCTCTCTGTAACTCTGTGAGCGAAATTTAAAATTTAAATCTCACTTCTAGTTGCTATGACCTAAACTCATTTGTGAAGCATTTTGGACTCCTACTATGCAGTGGGAACTATACCTACTTTCTACATAGTTTCATATTAAGAGTGAACTTTAAGGTGGAAATGGAATCTTACTTCTTTGATAATATTAGGTACTAAGTAAAGGTAGGCAGAGATTATGTAAGCAAGCAAATGGCACCGGCTTTGGGGCAAGACACAGCTTGAAGTTTTACTGGCTTTCTTTTTTTTAGCCCTTCTGAGACAGTGAAGTCTATCATAGATGGATACAGGAACTTCAAAATGAAGGCATGTTGTGAGGGGCACATATGATGCCATATGTGAATTTTTTACTCAACAAATGGTCCTTCACTTGGTGATAATATAATCACCTATAATATATAATATAATGTATATTATATATATTATATAATATATGATATATGATATAATTTATATTAGATATATTAGATATATTATATATAACATAATATAATCAACTCTATAATCATATAGAGTCATAATGCCATTGTGTTCTCCAAACTTCATATGTTGGAAACTCAGTTCTCAGTGCCACAGTGCTTCAAAGTGGATTGCCATGTAGGAGGCATTTGTATCAGAGAAATGCTGCTATGAACAGGGCATGCAGGTGTGTGTTCTCTCTTCCTCTGGTCTTCAGCCATGTGTGGACATGGTATTTGCCCCTTTCTTGTCCCTCAGCCTTCAGCCTTGTGAGTTCATACTCAGAAGCTTCTCATTAGATGACAGCACCTGGGTTTTAGACTTCCCAGCTCTCAGAAAAGTGACAAATAAATTTCTGCTCTCGATAAGTTATACTGTCTGTGATATTCTATAAGAGTAGCAGCAAACAGACTGAGACATAATGATTTTGAGAGAGTAGTCTTCCAAGTCTTTTGAAGTTTTTAAGAGTATTCCTGTCTTAAACAAAAGAGTCTCACTGAGTTTACTATTTTGCTGGTGGCCTCTGAGTTGAACACCTTTCTTGCTTGATCAGAGCTTGAGCCCTTGGGTAAGGTACATTTCTCTAAAAGCCTTTTTTTCAGAGCCCAATGATCACTATTGGAGAAAATACAACCTGAGGGTTTTTAGTGATCTGGCTTATCTTGTTTGTATTCTTTGAAAGTCGTTCCTGTAGTTCGGGGTGCACCTTTTTAGACTAGAAGCTACCTCCACATCTTTTTAGGGGGGACAATGAATGGGAAAACTGTCCATCCTAAATTCCAAGATGAAAGGGATTGTTCCAGAAGTGGGAGGTCTTGGAGGACCACAGTGATGTACAAACTAAGACACTCATAAACTGAAAGTAAATAGATGGCAAACAGTTCTCCACATGACAGGAATCCGGAAAAAACAGGGATAGCTATCTTATTTGCAGACAAAGTAAATTTCAGACCCAAACTACATCCTTGTAAAGGGAACAATCCAAGAGGAAGAGATAACAATCATAAATATATATGCACTGAATACTAATGCTCCCAACTATACAAAACAAATATTAAGGGACATGAAACACCAAATTAGCACTAATACAATTGCAGTGGGGGACACCAATACCCCATTGTCACAGATAGACAGATCATCTGGACTAAAAATCAACAACAACCTAGAAATGAACCAAGCTTTTGAACAAATGAACTTAATAGATGTCTACAGAGTGTTCCACACCACAAAATCAGAATATACATTCTTTTCAGCTTCATACAGGTCATTTTCCAAAATAGACTACATGATAGCTCATAGAAATGTTTAAGTAAATGCAAACTAATCTACATTATCCCATGTATATTATCAGACCATCATGCAATTAAACTGGAGATCAAAAATGTAAGAAACGATGAGAACTTCACAAACACATGGAAACTGAATAACACTCTCCTGAACAACCAATAGTCCACAGCAAAAATTAGACAGTTTTTACAATTTAATGACAATGCCAGTAAACATACAGGAATCTATGGGGTATAATGAAAGCAGTTTTATGTGGGAAATTCAAAGCAGTGAATGCTCACACTAGGAAAATAGAGTGAGCTCAAATAAACAACTAATGGTGAATCTTAAACTCCTAGAAAAAAAGCAAGAGAAACCCAAAGCTCTTACAAGGGAGGAAATTATAAAGATCAGAGCAGAAATCAATTCAATAGAGACTAAGAGAACAATACAAAAAAAATCAACAAATCAACGAGTTGGTTTTTTGAAAGAATAAAAAAATCGACAAACCCTTAGCCAACCTTATCAAAAAAAAAAAAAAAAAAAGGAAAGAAAAAGTTCAAATGCATGCATTTAGGAACAAAAATGAAGTCACAACAGATTCAGCAGAAACCCAGAGGATCATCAATACTTACTTCAAGAACCTGTATTCTAATAAAATGGAGAACATGGAAGAAATGGACAGATTTCTAGATACATATGAATTACCAAAGTTAAACAAAGAAGATATAAAAATTCTAAACTCCCAAATTACAATCAATGAAATTGAAACTGTAATTAAAATTTTACCAAAAAGAAAAGCTCAGGTCCTAATGGATTCACTGCTGAATTCTACAAGACATTTAGAGAACTATTGCCACTAATCTTTAAACTATTCAATGAAATTGAAAGGGAAACAATGCTTTCAAATTCATTCCTTGGAAGTAAATGTTTCTTTGCTTCTAAAACCAGGGAAAGACACAACCAAAAAAGAGTTACATAACTTTACCTAGAGTCAGCTCTTCCCTCTGGAGGTAGCAGCGTGTAGGATCAATGATTTATGCCAGTTCATTATTCAAGGCACTAATACTGACTGTAACAAAACAACACTGTTTTTGTTCTGAAGGACACCTTTGGTCCAAACAATATTTCCAAATGCTAACATGTGGTCTCTCTCACACAGTACTTCTGTTATTCTCCCCAAAGGAAAGGAATCATTACATCACAATGCTTCTTAATTGAAGTGTTTTGAAGGTTACCTCATGTATACCTTGCCTATGATTTTCTCTATAGGCTATATGTGAAGTGTATTAATGACTTTACATATTTTGCACCAACGACTGCGTTTCCTAGTGAGAATTGCCGTGCTCACTTTCACTCCCCACCACCTGCCTTCAATGGGCAGATTAGATGCTCAGTTGTTTTCTGGGGCTGCTGCTGCTATTGTTTCTATTGCTGTTGCTGTTCCTGCTGCTGTTGCTGTTGTGGTTTTTGTTGATGATGAAGCAACTGAATGACTACCTGGCAAAGGAACAGATAAGCTCAGGTCATAGGATGATGTTAAGTCTGGAAAAAAATACTCCAGCATTTTTTAATTTGTAAAACTTTGAAGACTAGCAACACATTGTCTACCATCAAAATCCTTCGAATAGTATCTGATTTATTCTTTTTTTCTTTATTGGTACATTTTAGGTAGAAAATACAGTTACATTTACCATTGGGATCTTGTACCTTTACATGACTTATGTTGGCTCTTATTTTTCCCCATTCTGCTGAACTCCCTCCTCCCCGTCCACTCTTCCCTATTTGCAAATATTTTGTTCCCATTATTTCCTTTTCTCTTATTTTTTTCTGTTCCTTTGTACCTTTCCCACTTCCCCCATACATTTAGACCTTTTTTCCTATTGCCCAATTATACATTTTGATTCTTATTTACACTTTCAGTTTATCACATGAGATACTATTCAGTATTTACACATGCATGCCCTATTGATTTCACTTAAGAGTATTTCCTCAATGTGCATCCACTTAGCTATAAACTTCTCTAGTTTCTCATTCTTTATGGCTGAGTACTACTCCATATTATTTAAAAAAAAAAAAACTTCTTTATCCAGTGTCCAGTTGATGCAAAATTAGACTTTTTCCAATCTGTAACTATTACAAACTGCGCCTCTATAAACATGGGTAAGCATACATCACTGTAGCATGATTCTTTTAATGATTTTTGGAAGATACCCAGCAGGGGAATAGCTGGGTCAAATGGGATCATCTAATCCTAATTGTTTAAGGTATCTCCATATTGATTTCCACAGTGTTTGCACCAGTCTGCACTCCCACCAACAATGAAGAAGGGTTCCTTTCACCCCAAAACCCCAACATTTCTTATTGCTTGATGTCTTGATAGCAGCCATTATTTCTCACATGAGGTAGAATCCCAGTGTTGTTTTCATCTGCATCTCTTGGACACTCAAAAATCAATAGCCTTCTTATACACAAAGCAGAGTCATTGAGAGAGAAATTAGGGAAACTGTTGCTTTCACAATAGCATAAAAAAATGAAATATCTGGGAATCAATCTAATGAAGGAAGCAACAGACCTCTATATTGAGAACTACAACACTCTGAAAAAAGAGATCGAAGAGGATATAAAAAAAAAAAATGGAAAGACATCCATTGTTCCTGGGTAGGAAGAACCAACATAGTGAAAATGGCCATATTTCCAAAACTGCTATACAGATTCAATGCAATCCTGATTGAAATCCCAGCAGTGTATTTCACTGAACTAGAAAAAACAATCCAAAAATTCATTTGGAACCAGAAGAGATCAATTTATTCTTAAGAAGGGAGATCTGGGACTGTTTCTTGCATTCTTGATTCCTGGAATCCACAGAAGAGGCTCCTTTCAGCCACTACATTTGACTTCTCTGTGGACTACAGCAGCGATCTACAAACCCCTTGTGCCCTCTGACATTACTTTGCTCCTTGCCCAAGGATGGGCTCAGATCGACATGACAGAGGCCCAGCACAGATGCTGACAATAGATATAGCAGTGTCACAATGGTGTTTAAATCAGAAGATGGGTCATTGGTGCCTGAATAATTGAGCATCTCCAGTAATAAAATGGCCCTTGTCTTTTTTTGACCTCTTCCTCTGGATACTGGTTCATTTTTTCTACCAAGAAATGAAACAATGCAATTGCCATGTGTCCCCCATTGATCTGGAAGCCTAGGATGTAGCTGATTCTTCAGCCTGGCACACAGTTGTTTGTCAGATTACCAGGAGCTGGAAAGAATTTCATCCAAGTCAGCGTCTGATGGACAAGGGATATGATTTATGTAGAGAAGAAGTAATAGGCAGGGATTTTAAAATTTGATGGAGAGCTGAAGAAATTCAATAAAAAGTAGGTCTGCAGAGGCAAGTTTTACTCTGTATGAATGTTTTCATAAACACCTCTGAAGAGATAATACTGTACAGGTGAGCTTAATAAAAAAGGATTTTCCTTTTCATTCCTGCCAATCTGGCCCTTTCACAAACTCTCTGATGAGCAAGAAATATGAGCTTATTGGGACTGTTCTTCCTTAGTTATCTACTTTCTTTTTTCAACCATTCTAATCTTGTTCCTGGGCCTTTGAGCTTTTATTGATTTTTTTTTTTGAGAGAAAAGAATTTTGCTAGAAAGAATTTTGCTAGAAAGAGCAAGTGAACCTGAATTGCTGGCAAATTTTTGGTGCTCAAATGCCTAATGAGTCACCTGCAGCAGTAGCATCCTAATGAACAGAGGCAGTATCTGTACAGGGAGGAACCCGGGTTGGCTGGGAGAGGAGAGAGAGAGGAGTGAGAGAGACAGAGAGAGAGAGAGAGAGAGAGGGAAATGCATATATTAGAGAAGGCAATTATCCTGGAAAAGTCTTTCACAGATTTTTGGAAAATGTTCTGGCTCTAGAAACTAGAGTCCCTTGTTTTCACTCCTGACTCCGCTGCTTACAGTCTCTGCGA
The DNA here is from genome assembly GCF_012274545.1 of Fukomys damarensis. NCBI lineage: Eukaryota > Metazoa > Chordata > Mammalia > Rodentia > Bathyergidae > Fukomys > Fukomys damarensis. The sequence goes on from NW_022900917.1 coordinate 78,374,092, forward strand.
CCTCTAAGCTGTTGTTTAATTCCTAGGAGTCTAAATTTCTTCCTTTTGGTACAGAGGACCAAGACCATACTTTTTTCTTTGCAGGATACCTAGAGGAATAAATGAAATGTATGGCCACAGCCGTGTGTCACAGCTTTCTGTAAAACCAGATTCCCCGTGCACATTCCAGAACCAGAAAAGATAAAAGAGCCATTTGGGAGAGGAATATATCCTTTGCACCAGGCTGGCTTTGGGAGAAGAAAAGAATTGTTAAAATGGAAGTAAACTGAATATCTGCTGGATTATGTACTCCAATGTTGACTTTCACTCATTTGTCACTTGGTCCAAAGAACCCAATATAAGAAGGGATCTCCCAGCACACTTTGCCCTTGCCCCCTAAGGCTGTCCTGGGGGATGAGAGGGAGCCTCGAGTGAGAGAAGAAGCAACAGAATTTCTTAGGATAACTCCGTGTTCTATTCTGAAACTTCTCAAAAGGCAGTGCCCTAGGGATCTGGGACCACTGGGAGAACAAGATTGTTGGAAAGTTGATGAGCTTCACTTTCTGATGTGTAGCAACCAAGCTGCTCAATTCACTTGTTTGCTTGTGTGTCCACTTACAGTGGATGTGTCAACTTTATCTCATACATTTTCTGCACTGTCAAAGCCAGTTCTTACCCAAACACAGTGGAAGATGTATCTTATGAATGAAGCAGGCTCTCCCCTGATATAAGGAGAGCCATCCCTTTATATAAGTCAGTGGGCCTCTCTTATTCCTTTACATTTTCAAATGATCATCTGTTTTCTCTCCAAGTTGGTGACTGAAAGATCTTTCATCTCACCCCTAAATTTACTTATTCTATTTCACTGTAGAGCTAGTCCACTGCCTTTTGTATGAGCCAGCGGGAAAGTCCTGCAAGATGTTAGGTAGAAGATTGCTCTAAGACCATCTATGTTTACAAATTGGCACCATTCAGTATTAGGGTCCTGACTTACCACACAGGTAGGAGACAAGGGTGTTATGTCCTTCCATAGTTACATTTTAGAGAAATGAGTCTCGGTCCTTGAAAAAGACATTAGGGCTACCAAAATTGATAAAAGACTGGAAGAAGGTTTATATGTCAAAAGAGGCAGAGAACACAGACGCAAGTGAGCATGTTCTAAATAAGCACTGAGAGAAGAGAGTGGTCAGGAGCCTGGAGTCAGGAAGAAGGTTGAATAAGGTCTTGATATTGAGCTGCACTTTAAGGCCATCCTGCTTACCCTGTCATGGGTAGAGGATCGCTAACATTGGTAGCCCCCATCTGGCATTGCTTGCATGTTGCGTCCTTCATCATTCTAACTCTGGCCTTACGCAATGTTCTGAATTAGCATTGGATGACAACTGAAAATGCAAATATATAACAACTATACCTTTCCTGTAGTGAAACATTACTATTCCTCACCATATTATTTTTTATTTCTTCATTTTAATCACAGAACGTCTGATCCCTAACTCAGAACCTCTCCTACTTCATTGAACAAAGGCTCACAATTCCTATCTGAACAGGTAACCCCTGGCCTCTTTTCCAAGGAGTAAATACTAAAAATAAAACAAAGGATTAAATAATATATATGTGCACATTTGGTGATATATGTATATATTTTCACTTGGTTATGAGACATTAAAAAAAGGAGCTGATAGGTATAATCCCAGATTTGTATTTAGAAGAAAAAGTAGATAACTATATCCTACCATGAGTTAAAGAAAGTAGGAAGGGAAGCAAATTTTATATCTAAAACTCAGTTTCTACTGTAAACAAAATGGATTTAAAGTCCATGTAGAAAAATTTGGCTGCATTTCTTTCTCAAAATACTTTTTTATGATTCAACTCCATCGTCTAACTATGCTTGTTATAACCTAGGTAAGATTCTGTTCATTACACCAAACTATTAACATTATTTCTCTCATATTGCTGTCCTTGATAGTCCACTTTATATTCCTTAATTACTTCTCCAGGGTACAACCTACTTACCTCCATTCTATTTTTCTTAAGAAAGGGTCTTCATCTTCCACAATAGTTCAAACAGTGATCAGGAAAGCGAAAAGCAAAATATACTATAGATGAGGTAGACACTTAGATTTTTGAAGACATTAACTTCCATTTAATGGTTTCCAGATTCCTTGCCAACAAATTAAAAGAGCTTTAATTTTCCTTTATGAGGTTCTCATTGAACACTGTGCAATCTACCTCTGATGTTTTTGATTATCCTGCTGATGTATTATATTCAGACACCTTCTTAGAACAGTGAAACTCACTGGAGGTTTTTCTTTATTTTACCAATTAGCACCTGTATCTGATGGAAAAAATATATTATTCCATTTCATCCAATAATTTCACTCATTAGCCATTTTAAAATAAAAGCTGATCAGGAAAAGATTGAAACTCCTCAGTAAATTTAGTTTTTAATTCATTTTTTCAACAAATACATATTTAAAACATTAATGCTACAATATAGTGATTAAGGCCCAATTTTACCCTCAATGAAGTTCTTATTAAAAAAGAGTCAAGGCCAGGGATTCAGTTCAGTGATTCTGGCACCTGCCTCGCAAGCACAAGGACCCAAGTTCAATCCCTACTACAAAAACAAAACAAAACAAGCAAACAAACAAAAAGTCAAGTCTTTACTATAGTTCATTAATGGACCTACTTTTTAAAATCAAGCTAATATCAGGGATTTGTATTGTGATGTGCCTAATGTTGGAACTGCTGTAGGGTTTAGATGCTGCTTAACAATGTAATTACAACTTGTGATGCCCAAATCACTTAATGAAACAATTGGATTATTGTACCAAATTCTTCACACTTCCCAGTATCCTGACTTTTTGTCAAGTAGTTTCTCTTGGTAGAATCTAGCTCTTTAATGCCAGGTTTCCATGAGACATTGGTCAAAAGTTCTGAGACAAGGTGTACAGTGTTTCCACTCATGCATCTACACTTCTCTGCCACATGAGAAGTTTGCCCAAGGTGTCTGCTGGCCTAGCAAGGGAGCAGGAGTGGAGCTAGAAAACGTGGATGCTCAGCAGTCAGCTTATAAGCAAATACAAAAAGAGAAATGAATGATCTCTTGTGCTACCGAGTTTGGCTGGCTGTGCTCCAGACATCATTATGCTAACAAATTACTGACTAACTTACTTTCTTTCAGGGGTAATGAGGGGATTGTGGTCATAGGAAATTGTGGCAGGATGGAAATCAAAGAATTGACTTGACATAGAGGACTGCCTACCCAATGTCCACATGCAGAGTTCTGGAAGCTTGCACTGGTGCCTTGGCCTAGTCCAGACATCCAGGGGAATTCTTGGAAACTCACCAATTTAGTTTGATCTGAATTGAAGAAATTCCTGGGCCGGGGATTTATCTCAGTGGTTCGGTGGCCTGCCTTGCAAGCACAAGGACCCGAGTTCAATCCCTGGTACCAAAAAAAAGAAAGAAAGAAAGAAAATAAAAAAGAAATTCCTAAAAAAGTGAGTGAGAGAAACAATTCCCAATTCCTCTGAAGGGCTCCTCATCATAATACCATGTTACACTGACATCATACACATTTCAAATGGGAAATTTTCAATACATGCCCCAGAGAAGGTAAAACCGCACAATGATAAGAAGGTCGCATCACTTTTAATCTCTAAGTTATTGTCACGAGCCTATTAGGTCTGATCTAAGACAACGCTATTCTTTGCCTAGAAGAAATCCTTCAAATACAAATACATAAAGAAAGCTTTTCTATGGCCATTTACTTTTCTTGGTTGCAAATAACAACCCCATCTCTTTTCAGTAGGCACTTTCTTAAGGGTTCCATGAATTCCATTCTTCCATTCCTTAAAGATGATCAATAATCACTGAAAACACTATGGAAGAACAGTGTCCATTTTTCATGCTGTGTCTTTGCAGATGCCAGAATGGAGATAGCTCAGCTGACAGAGAACTTTCTGTTCAGACCTTGATTTCTTCTGACTATTTCAATGTGTATTTATCCACATAAATCACCTACTCTACTTATAATTATGTGGTTCTTGGCTTGAAAGTTTTTCGCCTGCATTAAGATGTACATTATCCTTCTGAGACTAGAAAGCTCTGCCACTTTCTGACTTGAGGATAAAGGCAAAGTACACTTAGGAAAACCAATGCAGTGGGCTGTCAACTATGACCTTCTGAGCTCTTAGACACAGATACAGATGAACTTTGTCTCTGGCTTCAGGCTACCAGGTTTTTGAATGAGTTCTAAGGAAAGCAATATTGATTGGGTACAGGCTCTAGTTTGAGTCTTATTGCCACTGTTCCTCCTGTTCACCAAGGCCTATTCCAACTCTCAGAAGTCTCTTGCTTGTGGGACTTGGTTAGCATTTTCTAGTAGACACTCAGTAAATATGTGCTGAATGTGAAATGAAAGGTTATCCCCATCTTAATATGAAAGAAATGAGCTGGTTCTCAAGGCTTTGATCAGAATGAGCAGGTGGAATTCAGGTGTCAGCAGGAAGGACACTCAAGGGAAGACCACAGAGAGAACCCTGGTAGAGAGAACCTGGGATGGAAATTAGGTAAAGTGTGCTCCTGGTTGTCTCTGGACCATGGCCCTCTGTCTGCAGCTCTGTGTTCTGAAAGAGACCCACTGAGCTGTAGGGGAGAGCCCGCACATTGCTGTGGTCAGAGCACTGAGTTTGGAGTCATGTGTTCTGAGTTAATGTCCTCTTCCATGTCCTGCCCCTGCCTGGTGCTTCGAGATGGCTAATCCTGGAGCTCAAGGTGAGACATCTAATTTCCTGAAGAAATGAACACATTTGTCAGTGTCAAATTTACCAATCATAAAGGTACGTTTGGGCTTCACCATCTCCCCTTTTTATGTACCTCAGTTAGATGAAATTAAAAAAAATAATAGAAGAATAATACTGGTTACTAAGCCACTCAGTTCTCTCAAGGGAGTATATCGTCCTCATAGTCATGTTGCAGGTCCTGACACATGAAAAGAATAAATAAATGAGAATTTCTCTTCTCACTATTTTGTTATCATTTTGATCTTTTGTCAAATGCTTCCTATTCTTGTATCCTATGTGGACAAATAAGAGAAGCAGAGGCATGAGTCATTTGTCTCAGCTTTAGCTCCAGGAATGAAGGGCACACACACAAGATCTGAGAGGTGTTCATTCTGGGCAGACTTCCATGGAAAGAGATCCACCATTGGTATTCAGGAATTGATATTTGGCCTCAGTTATGGCATTGATCAGCTCTGCGGATTTAATCCAGTGATACAGCTAGTTGATACTTAAGAAGCTATTATTGTCAGACACAGACGTAAGTGTTTTAGCTGTATAAATAATTATTGCAAAGTTACTTTCAGATAAGTACCATCTTGATTTTCATCTCTTACCTAATGAAAACACCACACCAAGGATTGTAACTCCCTGTTCCTATATGGCTAACTCTGAGGCTGTGACTGTACAGTCTAAGTTATATCACTGCCAATTGGAATTTCCTCCTGTGCAATAGGAGTAAGGCCCGCTTCTTAGAATGTGTTTGTGAGCATTCAATTCAAAGCCTGTTATAAAAGTCCCAGGATACTGGCTGTCCCATTATAACTACACTTATTATGTGTTTTGGTGGTGAGTAACAGAAAGCAACTCTGGCTGACTAATATAGGAAAGAAGTTAAGTAGAAAGATTTCTAGTAGTTAATAATGTTACACGGAAGCTAAAAACCCTTTTATTCCCAAAAGCAGGACCTAGAGGAAGTTAGTTCTCATGAACGATACCCAAGCAAGACCTGCCTCAGAACCTGCTCATTTAGAAAGTTGATGTAGTTGTCATCGTCACATCTTCTCTGATGCAGCCACTGTGGACAGTGTTTCTCCATGTCACCCCTCCCCCCCCCGTTCAGCACTGTATGGAATTCTAACGGGCCTATTTGCTGTTGTACTAACTGCTCAAATAGATCTTGAACATCTGAAGGTCATTCCCACGTCCTCTCTCCATGGTGCACTGTGAGCAGGGAAAGCAATAGTTTCTCTCATTTGTCTTCAATAGTTACAGTCATGAGGCTTACATGATGAGCTGTTTAGAGAGAGAGAGAGAAGGAAGGAAAGAGAGAGAGGGAGGGAAGGAAGGAGGAAGAAACAAATAGGAAAGGAGGGAAAAAGGAAAGAAGGAAGGAAGGGAGAGGGATATGTTTTCTCACGTGGGCACACACACACACACACACACACACACACACACACAGTCAAACCAAAAGGCAAAACACTGACAATGAAACAAAAACACATCCACTGCTCACTGGTGGTGGTGGCCTTCATGTTCACAGTGACGTACGCAGTGCTGACCCTCCCGGAAACTCTCCCCGCGCTGTTCTTGACGGACTGGTTCAGCTATGCCCCTCAATATCTCCCTAAACGTCATTTGAGATGTTATCCTTCCCATTTTCTGCAAATACCAGGTGCCCCTATCGTTGTTGTCTTTGGATATTTATTGAATTAAATTGACTGTGCCATGTAGAGGTACATGATCCCAACAATGAATGTAACTGTACTGTATCCCTAAAATGTACCAATAAACTCAATAAAATTAATAAATAAAAAAAATTGACTGTGGGGAATGAAATGATGGAATTTTTAATATTTTATTTTATCTTTTCCTTCTGACAAAATTGTCATAATCTACCTCAGTGATGATACTGTTAAGCTACATAACATTGCTGATATTTAATGACTTGGTCCTGCACAAAAGGAAATTTCATATGACTAGACTGTGCACTTAAAATTCAGAGCATGGGTCAATCTGAAAAGCTGGCACTGAAGTTTGTTGCAATTATAAGAATGTCTAAAAAAGGTATCTGCCTAGTTTGCCTCTTTTGGCTGAGGCAGTGGGGTTCAGGTTAAGTCCATTTCTAAGTTTGCACAAACGGGACATTTTCATTTAATTAAGATGGAGATTTGCAATTTCCACAACTCTCTAACAATTTTTTGCTCTCTGTGCAGTGTGTGCAGCTCTCTGATATTTCTATTTCTAATTCAATAAGGGTGAGGTTGTTGATATAAAAGTTTAAAATTTTAAGGAAAGGAGAACAGACAGGGCCTGGTATGGGAAGTACACCTCGTGTGTGTGTTTGGCATCATGATAACTGGGGCGTCCATTGGGCCATTTAATCCTGATTGTACTGTGTAGTACATGACAGGAGAGGAAAACCAGGGTCAGATGAGTGAAAAACCTCACCCAAATTGTGCAGTCCCACCGTGTGCAGCACTAGGCTGTTAAGGGTCTGGCACTGTATTAAGGGAAGAAGCAGCAAAGGTTATAAAACACAATCGAGTAGTAGTCATTTTATGTATTCTTGCTACCTAAGTTCCCAGTGATCTCCTGGCCTCTCGCCTTAACTCTGCTCCAGCCCTACTTCTGATTTGTGCCCGGGTCACCATATTAGATGGATTAACATCCTCTCGTCCCCCACAGGTACCGTGTGGCCAGCATGATCTTACAAGATGCAAAGAAGTCCAACCTACCACCCCTCCCTACCTCCCCACTGAGTGTCAAAACCCCTCTTCTGGAAGGGAAAGGTCTTTAGAATCTACTTTTGCCTCTTTCTAAAAGCTGTCCTGTCACTGTCTTCTCGTTCCTCTATATCAGTATCCTTTTGGCTCTTCAAAATCAGCAGCTCCCTTATGGGGATGGTACAGGACACAAATGAGGCTTCTCCAAGGTAAACAGAGGGTAAAAAATGATGAATTATATCGCTATTTCTAATCTAAAGCTAAGAAATAAGTACTAGTATTAATAATTGTACAAAAATAAACAACAGGCACAAAGCTCTCCCCCCAAAACAATGGTATCGCACAAACTTGCTGGCTACAGGAGGCCTACCAGGATCTGGTTTGGGGAATTTTGACAGCATTTCGGTGCCTTAGCATGTCGTTGGTGTAGTGGCATCGGCGATAACAAGCCAATAGTACATGTTTCATTGTACATTCAATGGGATGACAAGGAACTCAAAACTTTTAAACTCTGACGTTTTGTTAGTTATGCTATGAGCATGACTTAGGGATCTTTCGAAGTGCCCATGTCTGCAAATGAAGACATTGGTTCAGAAGTGGCAGCCTTGCAAGGTGCCTAGCGAGTACAAGAAGAAGCCATGCAAACCACGATGTCAGCACATGTAACAGTGCCAGTGCAGCTACCTTCAGATGCAATCTGTTCACTGTGTTGTGTTCACTGACACCAACCCTCAATTGGGCTGTGGACCCCTTTGAAAACTACTGCACACTAGTACAAGTTGCTCTGCCAAAGCCAGGGATGACTGGCAACAAGTATCTTACATTGGCTGTTTGCTTCCTGAAGTGACAAGTAAGCATTAAGAGTATATCTATTAAAATGCTTGTGTATCATCTGCAAGGCCCCGGGCTCAATCCCTAACACAGGAAGTGTGAACATACTCCAGGGTACCTGCATACCCATTTATTGCAGCACAGTATCCAATATCCAAGATGTGGACCCAGTCTAGGTGCTCATCAGTGAATGAATGGATAAAGAAAATACGGTATTGTTCAGCCATGAGGAAGCAAGAAATTCTATCATTTGCAAGAAAATGTATTGCTCTGGGATGGGAATTTAGCTCAGTGGTATCACGGACTCTCTTGTAAGCACAAGGTCCCAAGTTTGAGTTCAATCCCCAGTACCCCCCTGCAAAAAAAGAAAGAAAATGTATGCATTTGAGACCATGATGGTGACTGAACTAAGCCAGAGTCAGAAAGACAACATTTTCAATGTTTCCCTTTCCATGTGGACTCTAAAAAGATGACAAACAATTAGAAAAGATTCTTATTAGAAAAGAGGAAGGGACTATGAAGGAGGTGCAGGGGATATAGGGGTGAGTAACGGGAGCATGGATATAATAAAAATATACTACACACACTGAAATTTTCCCCAAAATGTGTAAGGAGCAGGAAGGGGCAAGGGGGTAATGGAGTGGTGATCTATGTATGATCTATGTATGTAGAAATCTGACAAAATGAAAATTATTCATCTATGTAACTAATAAAATAGAGTGAAAAAGAGTATACCATTTAATTATATCTACATTTATCTATATATTTATCTATATTTAATATATAATTATCTGTTTATCTGTATTTATCCCTGTATCATCTATCTACCTATTATATGACCACACAGGTAGATACATGTAGATGTGTGATGCTTAGAGCAGACAGTCAACTTTCTGCCTTTTAACCGGAATCCCATGAAACCCTGGATCAAATTCAAGTCTCCTTCTCTAAACTTGGGTGTTGGGCACTATATCTTAGGAATGGGAGAGCTGACTGATACAGCATGGATATCTTGATAAAGATGCTTAGCTGCATAGCTGCACAGATATAAATAAAGATAAAACTATAAATCCATCTCTAGATACAGGACCAGGGATTTGGCTCAGTGGTTCTGCTGCCTGCCTCACCAGTGCAAGGACCTGAGTTCGATTCCCAGTACCAAAAAAAAAAAAAAAAAAAAAAAAAAAAAAAAAAAAAAAAAAAAAAAAAAAAAAAAAAAAAAAAAAAAAAAAAAAAAGAAAGAAAAGAAAGAAAAACATTTCTAGTTGCAGACACCTTGGTAAACATGAATATGTAGATTTCTGTATCATTCACGAATTCCTACAGACAGATAAATAAGTATATTTGTTCACCTTTATCTTTCAATAATCATGACAGTTAAATTTGTGTGGACTTTAGTGGACTGTGCAGTCTGGTTTCGTCAAACACTAGCTTGGATATTGCTATGAAGGTCTTTCAGAGGTGTGATTAAAATTTATAATCACATGACTATAAGAAAAAGAGTTCCTTTCATAACTTGAGCGAGCCTTATCTATCTGCCCCAGATGAAAGATTTCCAAGTAAAGCACTCATGTTTCTCAGGGAAGAGGGAATTCCACCTCAGGATTATAGCATAGAAATATTGCCAGACTTCCCATCTGTTGGTCTGTTGGATGGATTTTGGATTTGTCAGACTTAAAAACTGTATAAGTTAATTCCTTAAGGGAAATCTAACATTTTTATTCTTTCTGTCCCTATTGATACAATAGATATCTGGATCTATGAAAAGATGAATATAGATGTCTGTCTCTATCTCTTCCTGTCTACATCAAAATTCATGTATCTCTATGCACTCAGACATACCCTGCATGGACATTTATATAGCTACATGGGTGGGCTCCATCTGTCTGTCTATCTATCTAATTCTGTGTGTGTGTGTGTGTGTATGTGTGTGTGTGCATGCGTGTATTGTGTGTGTGTAATGAAAAGATGAATATAGATGTCTGTCTCTATCTCTTCCTGTCTACATCAAAATTCATGTATCTCTATGCACTCAGACATACCCTGCATGGACATTTATATAGCTACATGGGTGGGCTCCATCTGTCTGTCTATCTATCTAATTCTGTGTGTGTGTGTGTGTGTATGTGTGTGTGTGCATGCGTGTATTGTGTGTGTGTATATATAGTAATGAATTCCTATTTTTAATAATAAACCATATTTTATACGCTCCTTTAAGACATTTCCACCACAATGTGATTTTGCCGAAAATAACATAAATTATGCCGTGTCAAAAATATAATTTCTTCACATGTTAAGCTCTATAAATGTAGTCTTTAAATTCCGTATTCCCCTTATTGCAAGTATTCTGCGTCTTTAACTTTTCCTTTCAAATCAGCCTGATCATTCTAAACTTTCTTGGCCTTAAATCTTCTCCTAGGCGTTTTAGGAATCGCTGCACTTGATGCTAACTCTCTGTGGACTCTTCCCAGACGTGGATCCCAGATTTATGCTTCTGTACTGTGCCGGTGTTCACGACCGTGCCCCTCCATCGGCCATGTTGGTTCGTGCTAAAATGCTCCCTATTTATCTGACTCCTAGACTCCTTTTAGTAGTAAATGGGCTCTTCTCTTCACACAATGAAGGACCCTGCAAAGACTAGAAGTCATTATGAAGGTTTGTGTTGTTCCTTGGCCACTATACATAACACTATCCTCAAGGATGGGGGATTATTTTTAATAGTTTGATCTGTCTACAATAGAGAAGCTTAATCAAATTAGGACTCTTCTTTTAAAATGATTGGAAAATTATATTTTAGAGTTCCGGCCTCTACCCATTCTCCTCTCAAGTTTAAAATAATCCCGGGGCAGCCTCATTCTAAGCCTTTCTGCTACTCTGTTGTTACAGTGCAAGCCACACGTCTACTGGCCTCTATCCACTTCTACTTTTCCCATCCTGCAGACATAGTCTGTGCACACTGCAGCCCTTACTGAGACTGAGAAACATCTTATACTGTACAGCAGGTGTCCCTGCGTGCAGCCAGCAGCTACAGACAGGAGTGAAAAGTTAAGTATTCCTAACACTAGTTTATGTTTTTATATAAATGTTTCATAGTAAAAGTGATAGAGAGCATTTCAGAGACCCCACTCCCTCAAAGCACCCGATCTTTTTAAAGCCTGTATCGGCCTTACTGCACTATTGGTTTTCCGTATTTGTAGTGATCCCCCTGCCAGACTGGCATAATTGTGTATGTGCCTGTTCGTACGTGCTATTTCCATTAAAAAGGGCAGCAATGTCAAAAAATGTGCGAGCTGATTCAATTCTGATTGAATATCCAGCATCAGTTCTGTGGCAGGGATTATTACAACTGTCAGTATTATCATAATAATCGAATAGAAAAGGTAAGGTCTCTGATTCAACTGGCCCACTTGACATTTTGCTTGTGTCTGTCTCTTTAACATCATTTTGAGGGGGTGACTCAGCTTGTCCTCCTACAGAGCTAATGCCTTCAAATCTACTTGGATTCTCCCCAGGGAGTACAGACGTAAGGGAGGAACTCTCGGATAACTGTCCCAGTTGCTAGCAGGGGATGGTATTTTCTTTATGATATAAACCAAGTAAGTGGCTTTCTCTCGGCCTCCACACTCTCATTTTTTCAAAACGCCATCTCATTTAGGTCAGAAAATCAAGTTTCTGTTGAATCCTCTGGAGGGTAAATTTCATTGATTTTTGTTCTCACAGACTTGTACGGAGCTCATTGTTTGGGTTCCTCCTAGCTTTCTCCCTGAAATTTCATTGTGACTGCTGCTGGGAATTCTAGAACCCACAGCTCGGAGAGACTTCGAATAACAAAGTTAAGGCATGGGCAACGATGTTTATTTAAGGGAAATATGGGCTTGGGATCCTATTTATGCCTGACAGTCCACATCTAGGAAAGAGATACTAGCATCTTTTTGGGTAAGGAATGAGGAGGAGGCCCACTTCTCGTGCCTCTCCTGATAGACAACCAGCTTCAAATACCCTCTCAGTACTTAGGGGCCAGGTCTTCTTATCTTCTTAAAGATTCTCCTCCTCAACTTCAGTTTCTTTCTCCTTTCTCCTTTTCTCTCTTCCTTCCCTTCTCCTCTCTTCCCTTGCCTTCTCTTCCCCTTCCTCCCTCCCTCCCTCCCTCCCTCCCTCCTTCCTTCCTTGCTTCCTTCCTTTGTGATTGTTTTTGAGACAAAGTGTGCCTGTGTGATTCCCACCATTCTGGAACTCACTGGGTAACCTACGCTGGCCTGGAACTCATGGTGATCCTCCTGCTTCAGCCTACCAAGTACTGGAATTACACTGTGCAACACCATGCCCAGATTTTCTTTTCTTTTGTTATTGCTTGCTATATTTGTCTGTTTTCTGAACGTCACGTTTTCATGTCTTCCTCAAGGAGTGAAGCTTAAGTGACCAAAGTATTGAATTCGTGAACTCATACCAACTGTCAACACTGATGCAGCTTTTATAATTGCAAACATTTATCATTGCAAATTATACTTATATGTATATTATATTTATAATTTTAAACATTTCATATATATTCAACACATATGTATATGTGTTGAGTACTCCCTTATGGACATTAAAATTTGCTTCATAGATCTGAGAAAGTGAATCTACCGAGAAAATTATTCCATCAGGAATTATAGCCTTTTTTGGCGCTTGAAGAAGATGATGGTCCAGAAATGGTAGCCATTCCTTCCAGTGTGGAAACTAAAGGTTTGGTGGTAAATGGCCTGTTAAGGCAAGTGACCATATATTCTTATGCACAAGGAGTGATAGAAATATACGGTAAATGCTAAAATATAAATAATTATGGTAAAAGACACATTGCTATGAAATTCCTTCAAAATACTGCCACTTACTCCGAACACATGTACCTTTCTGCCCCAGCTTTGCAAGTCATCTTTCGTGAATGTCTTTAAGAGTTGTGATCAGAAATACGATGAACAGCGATGCCATATGCTATCCCTAGGAAAGGAAGGCTTACAAGGCCCTGTAGACCATGAGAAAACATTTTCATTTTATTTGTTAAAATAAAAAAGTGCTTTTTAATTTATTTTTGTGATATTCTTTTAAATGTTCATTATTCTCACCATGAATATTTATTTAGCACCTACAAAATACCAGGCACTCGCTAGGATTGCAGTATTTGCAAAGAACTCGCAGTAATTTAGCTTGCATTTGGTGTGGCAGATAGAAGATGAATGAGGGAATGAATGAGTGGATGTAATAGATACTGTGAGAAGCAAAGTGAGAAAAACAATGAGGAATGGTAGGCGGTGGGGTTCAGGACTCTTGAGTGTTCAAGTTTTACCTTGTTCCAAGGAACAGTGTAAGCTCAAACGTTAAAAGTAGGAAAACTGCAGAGGAAGATACAAGATTGGGGAGAAGATATAAAGGTAAGAACCAGCACAGTATGATGTGGGATTTTTGTAATTGGTTTCGGCTCTGGCTTCTATATTTCTTCTTTTACTTTGGAAGGTATCACTTTGACAATTCCATGTCTGAGAATTTTTGTTTGCTTATCTTTAAAGCAGAGCTTCTGCACTTAGACACAGGATTGTGAGAATTAAATGTAAATCATTTAATTTGAGGTTTGTGTCTTAGCTGTGGCTGCTATAACCAAAACACCTCAGATACTTGCCCTTGACAACAGAAATATATTTCTCACAGCTCTGGAGGAGGAGAAGTGTAAGATCCGGAGACCCCACGAACTCTGCTCCTGATGAGGGTTCTTTTCCTGGTTTCCAGGCAGCCACCTTCTTTGTGGCCCTACATGGCAGAGGGGAGAGCTTGTGCTCTTGCTCTTTTTATATCAGAATTAATCTCAAAATCAGAGCTCCACCATCTGCATCTAAATTCTTTTTTAAAAAATCTCCACATCTAAATCCTATCCCATTGGATGTTAAGGCTTCAAACAGAGCAGCTTGGCATCAACGAGTTCTCATTATGACAAAATGAACTCTAGATGTTCTACTCAAAATTCTTTAATGGTTCCACATTTCGTGCAGATCCAATGCCACAGACCTCAGCATGTGCAACTGGACATGGTGACCTGCAGTAAATTCTACAGTGCTGAAAGCAGAAATGCTCTTCCACAGACTCTGCTGGCAGAAAAGCCTCTCTGTCCCCAGCTCCACCGCTCACTTAACCTCACAGGACCACACTAACTACCACTGCAAACAGCTCCCCGGCGTGCCCTAGGGCTCCCCGCTAACCACGGAGTTTTAGCGCTTACTCCCTCTAACATGGTATGTAATCTACACGTTTGTCAAGCTCGGGAATAATTATTTGTCCACCCCACTGCTAGAAAATCCATTCTGAAAGGAAAGGGTCTGAGTCTGCCTCACAGTGCCTCATGTCCTGATCGTTTCGGATTGATTTGCCATCTAGATGGACGCTGTTGTGAGTGGAGGGCAAGCTGCTGTAGCCAGAAAGTGAGTGTACTGGACTCCAGGTCAGGTGATAATTGGAGGAGATGAATGTGAATACGGATATCATCTATGGGCCAGGACTAAATGTTCCAAAGGGTAAATTGAATATTATTTTAGAAGGGAAATGTCTTCTTCCTGTTCCTGTGTCTTAAGCCATTTCACCCACAACAACCATTGTAATTCCAAATATAATCTCTATATTAAAAATAATCCATTCAGCTCAACATATTCAACTGGACTTGTGGGAAGATAAAGTGTAGTTGTCTAGTAGAGAATTGATATAAGAGGCGAATACTGCAGGAAAGACGCCCATTAGGCCCTGACAGACTATGGTATTTCATTATGCTTTAATTACCGTGGGTGATTTGTGGTGGGAGACAGATGCCATGCATCATGGGAGATTTAGCTACTGTGATTTTCCCTAATGCTAATAGCTTTGGTGAAGAAGGGAGACAAGAGCCAAGCAAGGAGTATTTTCTACACTTGCAGCAGGCATAAGGACCTGACCTCAATGGAGGTTGGGGTGTGCATTGTGGGAAAACAATGAATTTTCTCACAGGTGACCACAGAGTCATGCCAATTCGAAGGAAGTGGGCTGATGAAACATTAGAAGGAAGTTTAATGCAGAAAGTTGTGCACTTGGGAGAAAGGAAGGCAATAAAGCATTAGGATAGAGTATACATCTTCAGAGAAAGGAACCAGTGTCAGATGTTGATTCATTTGCATGTGCTAAGAGCCCACAGGTTCAATCTCATGAAGCCTCAGTTTCCCAGTCTCTATGCAGTGGTGTTTCAGTGTTTGGAAGTGTAAATGACATGGTAGGTACAATGTACAGTAGTAGGGACAAATGTTAGAGTTTAACTCTTCTTTACAAGCAGAATGAGACAACTGAACAATTTATCTTTCGCATCATTATTTATCATGCTGCAATGCTTTGTTAAAACATCCTCATTTCCATTATCGAGAAAATACTCAAATCCCAGGATAAATTCAGTAATCTCTTCCTTTTCCAGGCTATGAAATTGAGATGTGGAGAGTTCTGAAGATTTGTCAAAGGTTGCCAAGCCACTGCCAGTTTGTTCATAGAACTAGTTTTTAACTTATTCGCAGTAAGCACTAAGAGCATATTAGCTATTATTTGTATTAATATTAGTGGGCCAGGAATTTAGCTCAGTGGTTCCACCTCCTGCTTCACAAGCACAAGGTCCTGAGTTTGATCCCTGGTACCAAAGACAAAACAAAACAACAACAACAACAAACTGTATTAATATTTATAATAAAAATACTATCTACCAGAGAAAGTCTATTCCGTAAATCAAGAATCAAATATTATACACCACACCAAACACACACACACACACACACACACACACACACACACACCACAGTGTCACAGAATCCTGGGGTGGAAAAACAGCATAAAGCTCTCCAAAATGGGAAGAATACCAAACACAAACCACTATAGATGGAAACAAAAGTTGCTCTTATGTCTCCTACAACTGATGTGCAAGATTTTTTTGAAAACTGGGACTTGAAGAGTGACAGAATTAAAATAGAAAACCTGAAAAAACTACCTTTTCAAATGAGCTCATTCGTCTTTCACATTCATAGTGAATTTATCCAGGACTCAGGTGGAAGAAACGTCACGTGATTTCTGCAGAGTTTGCATTTTGAACCAGAAGGTCTGCTGATATGAAACTAATTCTTGCTTATTAGGGTGAGATGAAGACACAGAGCTGGTACCAAGGTTTTGCAAGGCAGTTTGGCAGTACTGATCTTATCCAATAAAATTAATTTCTCAGATATTTACAGTTGTAAACAGATGGAATTCCTCCTTGCCATGTTAGGAAACATATTTGGTTAGTTTATTTTTTTCTTTTATTGAATTTAAAAACAGACTTACAAAGTTCAAATGTTACCTTGTGGTAACATACGGGCATTAAAACTAAATATATATATATTATTTTCAAATGTATATGGATGAAAATTTAAGCTACTATCTGGGTTATATAAATTTAACTACTGAAATCGACTCATGGGTGTCATGTAATAACCTTGGCAGAAGTTCGTCATACAGTGCATTGTGGATGTGAATTTTTTATGTTAAACTTCTAAAAGGAGCATGGGGCCTGGGATTTAGCTCATTGGTTCTGCTGCCTGCCTCGCCAGGGCAAGGTCCTGTGTTCGATCCCCAGTACATTAAAAAAAAAAAAAAAAAGCATTTATGTTGTTTACAAAAATTTTTTTTCTTGAAATAAATCTTCTCTAAAGAAAAGAAGGGACATACATTTCTTTTTCCCTCATGGAGGGGAAGGCAATCTCCGTGCCACAACTTCCATGTTTTGTAATGTTACCAACCCCAAACCCCACCCAAGTATCACTTCAGTAAAAGGAAACATTCCTTTGTCCATCTGACTTACACATGAAAAAAAGAAACACGCTATTCACATCTATCTCATTTTTAATAATTGTATTTTAAATTACAGTTATTTGTCAGAAACACTTAAATTGTATTGGTGGATCTATAAGTTCCATGACCTTCCTTCTTTGGAAAGGGCTGATGTAATTAGAAAGGTTCCAGTATCAATCATTCAACTAATGGCCTCTCTCCCTCCCTTTCATCAATTACTCTGAATATTTTAGACAAAGATCAGGCCAACTCTACCTCCTCTTGGCTACAATGTGGTCATTCTTACTAATAGAATTTTAAATCTTCCTTGGAAAGAAGTTTCCTGGAAAGACGTTTTTGCAACTGCCAATTGAAATAGAGGGTTACTGTTACACCCTCAGTAGAATTAGCAATAGATTACAACAAATGTTGTTAAAATTAGCCCACTTGGAACAAAGCGATTTTCTGGGATGTTTGATGGGGTATGTGGTTGAGTTGTATTCCTCAGTTTAGGACTAGTATATTCTCCAATATTACTAATGCACACCTGGTCTATTCCTTTCCTTCCTTTAAGTAGCAAGTGAGCACAGACAATAGAGTGATTAGCCTGATGTGAATGTTTTTCTATTTATTTTAGTTTATTTTCTTGCAAGTAAAAAGTGACACCTTCGAATATTCCTCTCCAGCCTCCTTTCTGATCTCAGAGGATTTTCCCCAGCGATTATTGTGGGAGAGAATTCCAGGCTACTATGCACATTTTCCTTTCTGGAAATTCACATCTAGATTGTTCTCAGATGTTTCCTATCTCCCTCACTCATAAGCAAGTCTAATTTCACTTTCTTAGGTGGTATTGGTTGTATATGTTGTTTTGCTCTTTAAGGATTATCTAAGAATATTTGAAGTTAGATTAGTGCCTGGGTTTTCTTTACAGAGATTATAATAGTTTGTCTTACCCATTTTAAATTTACGGAAACTTACATTCTCTGCCTGTTTTAAATCAAGTTAAATCTGAGCCCTTATTTATTCTGTGTTCTATCTTCTACAGTGCACTGCAGTTAAGTCCTCAGAACTCCCAGTTCTGGCCTAGTCCATTTGACAATGTCTTTGTCTCTGGAACTCCTGTCAAAGGTGTCTTGGAACTGTCCCTCAAGTGGGTGCAGTGGACAAGCTGAGCACAAATCTCTGCACTCCTCAGTCTGTACTCTGCCATTACTGTCCTCATTCCACCAACCCCCCTTCTCTCCCTTCTGGGATAGCACTGTTCAAGGAGGCTGCGTGCTTCCCTTTGGGTGGACTTGTCATTCACAGACACTGGCAGCTGTGCTAATGTGGCTGTTCTTAAGAACATCCTGGATAAAACCGTTTTTTCAGAAGAAGAGATCTTGTATTTCATTTGATACCACCTGAATTGGGTATCTATATCAGGCAAACAAAATGAGAGTCAAAGACTTGAAGTGAGTTGTCAGCCATTTTAGAAGTAAGGTTTCAGTGAGAACGGGAAATATGGTTGAGGCACTATTTTGTCTCTGTCTACCTATACTGCACAGGGTGATCATCCATCGTGATTTGTGAGGGGTTTTCAAGCATGGGGAACTTACCCTGCTAACCAGGAGTAGCCCTGTTGAACCAAGAGAGATAGCTCATACTACTACTACACCAGTCATCCTTGTATTCTGGGGCCTGCAAGAATGTCACAGGGCTGTATAATCCTGGAGGTATTCCAAAGCTTAAAAACATTCTTTTTCACATTTCACCCGTTTTTGAGTCATTGTTTCTACACTTCCCTCTCTTTATTCTAATTTCCTTCACTTTGATCTAATGTGACATATATTTTCCTGTACCAGGTACCCAGCACAAGGCTCAGATATTTTTTTGTTTTGTTTTGTTTTTGTTTTTTTGAGACAGGGTCTCACTATGTAGTGGAGAATGACCTGGAACTCACTGTGTAGCCCAGACTGGTCTTGAACTCACAGTGATTCTCCTGCCTCAACCTCCTGAGTGCTGGGATTACAGGCACGCTCCACCACACCCAGCTTTTAAGGCCCAGGTATTTCTGAATGAAAAGTCTTTAAGGACTTTCTTTTTTCTTACTCCACTTTTCCATTTCATGCAACTTTAAAACACATTTGGGGGACCAGGAATTTAGCTCAGTGGCACTGTGCCTGCCTTGCAAGGGCAAAGTGTTGCATTCTATTCCCCCTCCCAATATCCCAATATACACATACACACACACACACACACACACACACACACACACACACATATATATACATATATATATATATATGTATATATATATTGGGGATCATGGAAGTTGAAGCTTGATAGCTATGGGCCCAAATTCGGCTTTGTCCCTTCCCAGAAGTTTCTCCTTGAGTAGGCCATCCAAACTCCAATGTTTGAGATTCTTCAGGTGCAGTTTTCCATATTCCATCCATCTCATTCAATTGCTTTGAATTTCAATTAAAATTAGTTATAAAGTTTAATTCAGTATGAATATTCTTATGAGTAATATGGAGAATGTTCTATACTGAGAGATGAAGATGGCCTTTATCTTAACTCTGACGAGGTAACCTAGGAGATTCTTCAGAGTAATTGAACTGCTCCGTTCCTTAACTCTGTGAAGTTGCTGGGTGTTTAGAAACAAAAAAAGTATTTTCTGATTGCTTCAGATTCATGAAAACTGTTGCTTAGCTCACATTGAGATCGTGTATGTTTTTAGCTAAGGCCACACTCTGACAGTAGCTCTTAATCCTCCCACAAAAGTCATAGGATATATTTGAAAAAAAATAAGTAGAGGAGGCAGATAATGTCTTCAAAAAATCTTTTATAAAAACTACCTTTCCATAGTGATAGACTCAAGAGGAAAAAAGAACAGAAAACAATATGAAGTTTTTAACCTTAGCCTGAGTAAGAAAAAGTCAGAAGGAACATAGTTGACATGTACTAAAAAAGCGACTTTGAAGCCCCTTTGACCCGTCTCCTGTGCCTTTATATATGTACTACTTACCAATAGTCTCACTATGTAGTTCAGATCCATACTTTATAGGTAGAAAAGGTTCATCCTTTGGATTTCACCCTTTCTCCATGGGCAGGGGCACTATCTGATCCTAGGGGCATATAGAGTTCTTTTATTTTTCTCCATGTCATCACACATAAGGTTAAAAAACCGGAATCCATGCTGCACATTTTCCTATCCCTCCCCACCTGACTTGCCTAGGTATACTGGTGGTGTAGCTACAGCAGCAATAGGCAAAGAAGCTTGAGTCTGCAAAGTAAATGAACCATGATCCACAATCCAACTCACACTAGTGCCCCTGTTTTCAAGATTTATTCAGCTAGTGTGTGTAAGAAGTGTCCCTTTGATTCTCATTAGAGTATTGCTCATTTATATTTAGAACCTTTGGATATCCTAGGGCAAAGAGAGATGAGAAACAAGTCATGAACAGGCAGTCTGGGTTTCCCACAGCCTGTGCCTGCATTTTCACACCTGCTCCTGACTTGAAGACTGGGCTCGTTCACTTTCTGTGATATCTCCATCTTCTATTGGCCTTTTAGGTCAGTATCTCTTCCGCTCACAAATCTCTGTTCCTGCTTTTTTCCATGATGAGCCCTTCTGTTCTTTTGGCTTCAGACTAAATGTCACAAGCTGGCAGAAGACTTCACAGATTTATACAAACCTTATGTTTTTTTTTTTTTTTTTTTTTTTTTTTTTACCCTTCATTCCTTACACTGTCCAGTTGTATTATGGAATTTATCAATTTTATAATACAATATCCATTTGTTTGCTTGTCTATTTACTTTTGAGGAAATTATGAAAGCAAGACATTTATCTAGTTCTTCATCTTTTCCTACAGTCTAGCTTTGTTCCTGACTCCTAGTAATACATAACAATTTTTAAAGATTCTTAATATTGAAGAAATAGGGTTGTCTTGTAGTAGGTAACAATATTGAGAGTGATATACTTATTCACTCATTTATAATAAAACCCATGAAATAGATAAAATTATCCTTTTGTAAAGGAAACAGTGGGGGATGTTTTGTAACTTCATGGTCACATTAATAAATAGTAGGGTGAAAATTCATATCCAGATAGGCTGATTCCAGAACCAATGCTGTGAACCACCAAGCTATGCTGCACTCTGAAATATTTTTGAATAAGTGAATTAATAAATAAAGGTGCAAACAGACTATGACTCCAAGACCATAATATAATGCCTCAGAAAAGACTTCACTTTATCTTAAATTGTGTGCTATTTGCTGATTGCTAGTTAACTGCCAACCACTACTGAGTAATGTGAAAGATCACAGGTAACAATGGTCATCCTATCCGAGCATCTGTTTAATGAGACTTTGCAGCTCTTCCCATTAAGAGGAACGGCTCCCATTTAAAAAAATCTAGACCAGTTATGTGACCTCTCTGACCAGTGTGGTAGAAGAGTTGTCACACTAGTTGTAATCCTGGGTCTTGCTACTATGAGAAAGGAATCTTCCTATGCCCTGAATTCAAAGACATGTTTCATCCAGATTGGCTGGAGTGGTGCACTCAAAGTTCCATCTCTCCCATATTTTAATCATGTGGCCTGTCTATTGATCCGACCCATCCTGAGGCTCTCTGTGGGTGCCATCCTTAGGTCTCCATTGGCATAGATAGATCTATGATAAAAGGGCTTAATGCAAGAAAAGACACACTCATTGTTTATGAAACCCCTCAGATTTTAGGAATACTGTGCCTCAACCAAATATTGTTAATAAAAGATACCCCTACCCTTATCACTTAGGAAATTACAAGGGGATTTTTAATAACTCTGTCTCAGGAATCAGACAGGATTATTCAGACACACACACACACACACACACACACACACACACACA
>NW_022900917.1:78396159-78421119 GCF_012274545.1 Fukomys damarensis
ATTCACACACACACACACACACACACACACACACACACACAAGCATACCATGTAGTACAGCACCTGGAACAATGTGCTGGTGGACATAGCATGGGTTCCTCTATGTGAGAAACCCTAAGTATAGTTATTTTAAAGAGAAAAGGAAAGATAATAGAAAATAGGAAAATACCCTTTGTGGACATGGGAAGAAGTCGTGTGAAGATGTGTTTTGAATAACGAGATGTGCATAAGCTTTGTGGAGGTCAGGAGCAGAATGCAATGGTTGAGATGTAAATGTCCCCCAAAGTCTTATGTGCATAGAAGTCAGGCTTTTGGAAGAGGATCAGATTGTGGAGATGCTATAATCCTGGGTGGATTAATCAGCCGACGAGATCCTAGCCGAGTGTGCTACCAAGAGATGAGGGTTTATTGAAGTAGAAGGGTCAATGGGTGTGTCTTGAATCAGACTCTTTCTCCTGACCTTCCTGTGTTATTTTATTTGTTTTGCTTCTGGACACCATACGACAAGCAATGTTCCTCCACTATAGCTCTCCACCATGATGTCTGTCTTGGAGCCATGGGACTGGACCATAGACTGAAACCCCTGAAACGTTCCTCTTATAAATTGCATGCAGCAGGTGTTTTTTCCCAATATGAGAAAGCAGACAAATTCATATTTTGAAAGTATCTAACCTTTTATTCTTTTTAAAATTATTACATGTTTGAAGTACAGAATAATTACATTAATCATAACAGGTTAGTACATGTACATAAAACACCTCAATTCTTTTTGTTTGCCATTTCTCTCCTCTCCCTCTCCCTTTGCTACATATCTTGGTCTTTTACCTCTTTCAGATTCTTGAATAAAGCTATTCAGGAAAATAGATAAAAGAAATTAGCTCATAGATAGAAATAATTGTATGGTAGATGCTTTAGCCAAATAACTTGTTCCATTAATGCCAACTGGACAAGAGACTATACAATGATATAAAAATTCTGTTCCTTCTATTGTCAGACAGGGGAAAATTTTTGGTTCTCCTCTACTGCTATTCATGAGATATGGTAGAGTCATTCAAAGTGCATATTTCTGAGATCATAAGCCTTGACTTTAATAAAGACATTAGGTTGTCAGCTATAGGGACAGATACGCTATGCTTTAGTTTTAATTGTGATTCTTACACTTTGTTAAATAGACATTTAAGAAATGATGTAATTAAAAAAGGGTATATGTTTATGCTGGGATTTATAGATCATCTATTATAATTGGTTCTAGTTATTTCATGACCAACATTTCCTTATTAAATTTATTCAAATATATCCTTCCTACATTGTTTGGAGTTTCTGGTCTCTTCTTGCAGTTAAAAAATAGAGTATCCTATCTTTGCCTCTCTAGAGGCAGGAAAGAAAATGACATAAACTAATGCAGGAGAGAGACCCCCATCACACTGTACCCAGGGGCTGGGCACAGATGCAGACATATAACCTCTTTTTGAGAGATTCCCACATTTAATGAGAGTACTTCTCCTTTGATGTGAGCACACAATACACAATTCTGAAGCTCTGAGCCATGTTGGACATGAAAATACAACAGCTGAGAAGCAGAGAAAGTTCAATTGTATAAGCATCTGATGGAATGTCTGCTGGAAGTCACCCTCGTCTAATTGGACTTTATAGTTAGCTGAACCAGTAAGTTATTCCTTTCCTCTACTCACCTCTGAGATTTTTCTTCATGTATTAAAGGACTCCAGATTAATGCAAGTCTTTCTTGAAAACAATATTTTATATTTATGGATTGTTAACTATGTGTGAACATCTTCACATGAATCTAATTCTTAAGACAATCACAAGTAGAGTAAAATTACTATAAATAACGAAGGTAGTCTCAGAGTAGAAAATGACCTGGCTTAGGCCTAAAGTCAGGAGACAATGAAATAAGAGATTTGAGCCCTAGACATCTCTTTCTAAAGGTTGCAGTGAACTACAAATACACGATTACAAATATTTGAAAGTCACTGTGACCATTGTAATGGTGCTACTTTGCCTGTGCTGACTCTCCTAGTGCTTGAACTCTTCCTCTAGGGTAACGGTGTAACAGTGCTCTGTACTCCACAAGATACTCGAGAAGGCACCGTCTGCCTTTCTTTGACTGTGCAGGCTGAGGACTGCAGGTGAACAGAGCTGAAAAGATCTGAAGCTACTTCAGACTCCCAAAGCTTCAGAGTCAATCTCCATTTCTACAAGATTCTGAAAGTGAAGTTACCTTTGATGTCTGCTGCCGTTTCTTTTCTCTCTGGCTGTTTTCACTTACCAAGCTTCTGTGGAGACTTTTAGGCAAGTGCTATACTTCCATGGATTGGACTTGTGAAAAGCACAATAGTAGGAAGATGAGAGTTATTTCAAGGTTATTAACTAAACAAATATTCTCTAAGCCTTTACTTCACACATGATAAATTAAAATGAAAAGAATAGGTATACATAAATGTAAAATAAACATGATATCCAGCCTTTTTCTTGGAAAATTTATGAAGTCATTTCAGAAATAAAACTAATCTGAAATAATGCTATGGATTTTGAAAGCAGCCAGCTCTTGATGAGAATGCATTTTGCCTATTTTTTGAACTGTGCTGAGTTAATTTGTAGTTAAGTTTGACATTTTTCCCAAAAAATCTGTAAGCATGAAAGAATTTCTTAACCTTTCTAGAATCAAATATGGATGGCCAAACTTAGGTGTGACTAACTATCCCAAAGATACTGAGGATGGACATGGAGTTCTGAAATGAGTTTCAGAGTTCCTGCGTCAAAGTTTCTGAAGTGGAAACTGGGACTCTCTACTTTTAAAATGCAAACTCAAGAAGGGTAATAGCTAGGTCAAATTGTACCTGTAATTTACGTTTTTGAGGCTTTACCACACTGATTTCCACACTGGTTGCACCAGTCTACACTTCTACCAATAGTGGAGAAGGATTACTTTTCCCCACAGACCTGCCATTTGATATTGGTTGATTTTTTTATAGCAGCCTTTCAACCCAGAGTAAGATAGAATCTCAGTGTTGTTTTAAGGTCTTCCCAAAAGAATTAAAAACATCATATCATAGCAATATGTGCACACTCATTTATAGCAGCACAGTTTGCAGTAGCTCAATCTTGGTAAAAGCCCAAAAGCCCATCAACTGATGAATGGATAAAGAAGCTGTTGGACTTTTTATACAATGGGATACTCAGCCATAAAGATTGATAAATTTGAGACATATTGTGGCTGTCCAGCCGTCACAACAAGAACATGCCTGAGTCGGGGAGTGAGGGTTGAGAAAGGAAAGAGCACTCAAGTCTGAGTGGAGACGAAGAGAAGTCTGCTTTATTTCACAGAAACAGCTCCTTTTATAGGCTCGCATCAACAGGAAGCTTTTAAGGGCACACAACAACAAAAAACACCAAGTAATCGTTTTTCAAAGACCGGATTTCCTGACTCTTACAGATAACATCAGATCTTCGGCTAATGAGTTTCCTGTTATGTCAGGGTGAAAGAGTCAAAACAAGCTTAACAAACAGTTTCCTTGAAGAGTAGCAAATGTTGATGCCTTAATTATACAGGAAGAAGTTATTTTCCAAATGTCAAACTCCAGTGGGCCATGACTGGGCCCCGACAACATATATAGATAAATTGATGAAACTTGATGCCGTACTTTTACGTGAAATAAATCATACACACATGTATAAACACAGCATTGTTTCTATGATATGAGAAAGTGAAATGAAGACCAAAATGTATAAAAGATATTGTGAAACTGGGATGTTCAAATGGGAAGGAAAATTAGGGAGGAAGGTGGGGAAAAGGAAAGAAGGGAAAGGAAGAAAAGGAGAAAAGAAAGAACAAATGGAAACAAAGCTTTTGTAAATAAGGAGGGGAAGGAGGTTGAAGAGAGGCTATAAGAATGGGAAAAAATAAGAACCAAGATACATCATATACAGATGCAAATTTCCCATGGTGAATATGATCATTATATATACCTAAAATGTACCAATAAATTTAATTAATTTTTTAAAAGAGATAAACTATACAAATAAACAAATAACTAAAAGGTATGTTCAGAGAGATTTCTGTTTCCAGCAAGATGGGATATATATACTTTTCCTGTTTCTTTCCCTTAGTATAACAGAAAATCCCAATGGCACCCTACTGAGGAACCATTATCGGGGGAAGAATGCTCTGTCCTTACACAGCAGGAAGTGGAAAATCACATAGGCCTAGCTGGGTCCCTTCATCAAAGCGCTAGTGCAGTCTCTACAGGTGAAGCCTTCCTGGCTTCTAAGGGACCGGTCCTGTAATACTGTCACATTGGACGGTAAGTTTCAGCACTAACCTCAGAATGGACAAAAGTATTCCCATGAGGGCATGAAGGAAATCAAATTTATAAATAGAAAATTGCCCCCAAAGTTAGCTTTCAGACTCACATGTCTCTACTGGAGAATTTTATCAAATATTTATGAAAAATTAACATGAATGTTAGAAGATTTCTGCCAGATGTTAATATATAACACCCTCCAATATTTAGCTATAACAAAAGCAACTGAATATAAGACATAGCAACCAATATCCCTCATATATATTGCCACAAAATTCCTTAACAAGTCAAAATACCTACCTCAAACATCTGTAAAATATATTAGCAAATATAATATAATTAACCAATGTATAGAAAATTTATTTTACACTACAGCCAACTTGAATTTATTCCAGGGATGCCACCTTATTTTATTATTTTAAGGTCAATTTCTGTCATTCAGCATATTAATAGACTAAAGAAAAGAATCACACAGTCACAGACATTGATACAGAAAAAGTATATGACATTATTCAAATCACATTCATAGCTTTAAAAACGTTTAAGGGAAAGTAGGAATAGAGATGACTTGATCAATTTGATAACAGTAACCTGCAAAAATATATTTTACATTATACTTAACCAAAGAATTAATTTTTTTATGTTTTATATAAGAATAATGTACTTACTAATAACTGCTCCTAGAATCCTTAGTCAACAGTGCTTTAAGTTTGTCATGTGAAAAAAGAAGTTAAAGAAGTAGATGAATCTCACTAAAAATTAGTCCATGTAATACTTTTAGCAACTTCATTTGTACTAGCCCCAAAGTGGAATAACCCAAATGACGGTATAATGCGTGAATGATTTAACGAGCACTGATACATCCATACAGTAGAACACTATTCATTGGTATAAAGAAATAAATTATTAATACACAAAACAGCCTCTATGAATCTTCAGAGAATTATGCTTAATGAAAAAGTCAATCTCAAAACCTTATAAACTCTATCATTTACATTATACGGCATCCTTCAATTGACAAAAATTGAAGAAATGGACAGTAGCTTAATAGCTGCTAAGAATCAAAGACGAGCTGGGAGGAAAACAGGTGTGGCCATAACATGACTGAACTTTGTGATGATAGGTATGTTATATGTATGACTGTATAACTGCCAATAGCCCTTTGCAACATTACATAGTTTTGCAAAATTTTACTACCTAGAGGAAACTGGGATCTCTCTCTGTTATTTCATGTAAGTGATTTTGAATTGGAAGTTATATAACATTTTTACAAAGTAATTTTTTAAAATGTGTGCTGAGTTGTTTCTCATTGCAGAGACTTCTGAAGCAAGGGTGGGGATGTAAGGGGAATGTCCTGTCTTGAAGGTACAGTCATATGCATGGTGTAGACAGGATATGTTTAAGATTAAAGTGCATTGAAGGGCCTGGCCTAAACTGTGATCTAGTAGAGGGCTTTTATATTAAGAAGCCATGAAATGCATATAAATCATCAAACTTCTTTCTGAATTTCATACATAGAATTAAAACAATGGTGAGGATTGTTGGTGAAAATCTCTCAATGTTGTCTTGCATTTGCAGTGAATTTTCTGAGAATGTAAAAATCAGATCATCCATTAACTTATATATTCATTTATTTAATATAGAGTAGTATTTTCTCTATGAACAATTGTATTATTGGATAGATGAGGAAATAAATTATACAGATTCAAGAGCATATATTTTTAGATTCAGATTTTTCTCACTTCTTTGGTCTTTAAAGAATGACTTCTTAAGAATTGTGCTCAAGTCACTTTACTCAGAGATTTCTCTGACAGCTCTAACATAAAAGTCACACTTCTATCCTATTTTGATGATATTGATAACAGAAAATATGCCATTATCATGATAATCACCATAATTGCATTAGTGTGGTATATTAGACCAGGCCCGATGTAGAGTCGAAATGCATAAAAAAGAAATTATAAAATATTACTTTAGAGTATAAAATGAAATGTAATGATTTCTTATCTGTGCCCCAGCATTAAGCTCTTGGTGATCTCTCTGAACATATATCTAAAATCATCTTGAGAGTCAGTGACTGAGTGAGAATTACATCTGGACAAAGTTATTAGCCTAAGGAGGCACCAGTGTTCTATCCCATTTAGATATAAATAGGTAAGGGTTTTACCTTGAGAGGAAAGTAAAATTCAAAGTTCATCCAAGTATAACAGTAAGACCGGAGGAAAATAAAAAGATATTTGGTTAAAGTATGTGGCTGCTGGACTGTTCATGTGTCAAGTCCAAATAAACATACCCTACATCCCTAAAGAGTAATGGTTTCTTTTGTTGAGTCCAATGACACAGACAATCCTGCATACCTATCCCAGACAGCAATCATCAACATCTGCTGTGCTAATGGGGTCATTAATAACATTCCTTTATTTCTTAACATCCCAGTTTAGATGGCAAATGTAAGCCTGCCCCTGAGCATGATCTCTTTTAGATCCTCGAAGAAATACTACCAAGGAAGTATGAGAGCCTAAAGAACAGAATTCATCCTCAATGCTCCTTAGATTCTCTGTAATAAAGTTACTCTTTTGAAATAAATGTTATCTTTTTGACTAAAGTTAGGAAACCAGTTTGGGATCCAATTGCCATAAGGCTTGAAGAGTGTTAGTCTCATTCGTGGACACAGAGTACTTCTTATAGTGCTATCCATGTCCAAGAAGATCATGACTCTTCAGTGAACAGACTTTGCCCCTCACTTTTTGAGAACAACTAGGTTTCAGATTGTAAATGGCTGTACTACATGTAACTGTTTGACCAGGCAGTAAATGTGCTTCTTTGGACCACCACGTTCTCAGCCAGCAGTAAAAAGCTGTCTTTGAGGAAGGACACCATCTCCAGGAGAAATGTGAATCCAGCTTTTTATCACTTCACAGCCAAGGCAGACGGTTCCTGATTTTCTTTTTAATGATTTATTAAAACAGTTGCCATCTGACAGTAGGAGTATTTTATTTATTTATCTATTTTTTGATCAGCATGCTTTACACACCGTTGACTATAACGTACTGCTAGGTCACTTTGGACATTATGTCAGTTCCTCTGGTTTCTCTCAGGTTGGCTCAGCAGCAGTCACCTGCTCCTTTGTCTCCACTGCTGTCACTTGCTGCCCTTCCTTCAAGAGGCTGCCTGTGATCTTTGAGCCTCTACAGACACAGGTGATGCCCTTCTCCGAAGTAGGAGAAAGAGTGGGAGGAAAGCAAACTTTGACAATTGTTTGAGGCGCTCAAATTCTTCTTCCGTTCTTCATCTCTCAGTCCCTTGGGTCCCTCATCTACAAATGGAAGTAATGATGCCTGTTTCACCTTGGTGTTTGAGGGTTCTCAGAATGTCTAGGGGATCACGAAAGACCTTGTGGAAACCCCTCTCCTGCAATGATCTGAAGTGATATTTTATAAGAAGCTCTTATAAAACGTGTCATCTCCTCTCTTGAGGTTAACATAGCAGTGACTGCACAGCCAAAATTGGACTTAAAAGTAACTCCTGTTTTTAGGCTCTTAACACTTATTTTTTCTTGGATTCTGATAAAGCATTTTAAACATGTTTTATTCAAATGTGTCTACCTCCAACACTAGATTTTAAATTGCTATTGAGATGAATGTAACTGTACTATATACCTAGAATGTACCAATAAACTCAATAAAAATAAATAAAAAATAAAATAAATTGCTATTGAGGTACTTTTCTATTCTCTAGGTTTGCATTGCCTTATATCTTGAGTCATAATATAATTTATGATACAAACCAAAATGCTTTTGTGAGAGGGGGCTAATGCCAATAATTATTCCAAGATGTTAATTAAAAAATAAAACTATCCTAACAAAAATGATATGATCACCTTACGTATAAATCTTTGCACAAATATTCATATAGAAAACAGTTAATAAATCCCTAGCAAATTAAATACTTATAGGTACATTTATCATAATTCAAAATAAATATTTCCAAATTCAGACTTGAATACTACTGATCGCTTTCTCATCTTGCAATTCCTATATGCATGAGAGGCATAAAAATTCAGGTCTCCAAAATAGATATATCAGTGTGTTTTTGGATTTCTTCCTCTCTTAAAACCCAAATCCGTAAGGGCAGCCAAGTTAGAATCCTCTGTTCTAAATCTTCTAAAGTCTGCTTCCTCTCTATTCTCATGATAGCAGTTTAGCCTAGTTCTAATTATGGATATCAAAAAGGCTTCTGAAATCATATTCTTCCTTCTCTATCCCCTTGTCTGAAGCAAAACCTATTATTCTCATTTAATCACAGTCAATCAATCATCATTTGCTTAAAGTAATTAATAACTAATCCTCATATACCTTTTGAATTCCATATTTTTAAAGCCTTTCATATTGCTCCATTGACTTTTTTTCTAAAAATCCCAAACCATCATGATTGCTGGTCTGATCTCAAAGCACAGTCCAATCCTAGTAGCCTGTTACCTCCTCGTGTAATATCACAGGTTACCTTAACATCTTATAGTTCCCTGAATTTTTAAACTACTACAATCTTCTCTACCTTCTTGGAATTGCCTTCCTGTCTTCCATCCTTAAAGAATTTCCACTTTGTATTTCAACTGCAAATCCCTTGGTGCCTACTTTGTGAAAACAGTCTGCCCCCCGAGTAGGAAGAATAGTGAATCGCTTTCTTTAAGATCACTTTCTCTTACATTGACAGAAGAAGAGAGTGATTGTTTAAATGCCAGTGTCTACATTGGGCTGTGATATTTGTGAATAACAATCCTATTTCATTAATTTCTCTGTCTCTTGCTTCTTATAAACAACTCCTGTGTACTGAAGATCCATGTGGGAAGAAAAGGAAATTAAGAAACATAAACCAAGTGATAATAGAACTTCCTGATTTCTGCATATCATTTCAATTCAATATCCTGACACTCAACACAGTTAATGTTGCCACTGGCAACAGTGATGAACAGAGGTCTTATTTGTTATTATGATTGCTTTTTTCTTATTATTTTTGCATTGCTGGGAGCCAAAACCTAGGCCTGCTGCATGCTAGGCAAGAACTTCACCACGGAGCTACACTTGCAGCCCACCACCACCACCACCACCACCATCATCATCATCATCATTTTTTGTTTTGTTTTGTTTTTTTGAGACAGGGTCTCACTATGTAGTTGAGACTGACCTGGAACTCACTAGCCAAGGCTGGTCTCGAACTCACAGCAGTCCTGCTGTCTCAGCCTCCAGAGTGCTGGGATTACAGGTGTGTTCCACCATGCCCAACCATCATCATCAGCATTATTATCGTTATCATTGTTAATAATGAAAAAACCTTGTTTATTGAGCACAGATGGATTGTGTTCCATCCTTGTGAAACTGAGAAGTTGCAATGGAGCTTTAACAAAATAAGCATTTTAAACCTAACCTATTTGTCCAGCTTCTTATGCTGAGTGTAACCAGTGCCAGCACCAGCCTTGGTCCCAAAGGAATTTCACCACAACCAGACTTTCGACATGCTTTTGAGCCACCGGTTGGCGAAGGCTCAGCTAAATCTACACTCCATTTTACTGACTTCTCTTCTATCTCTCTTATAAGTCCGAATGTCCTATGTTTTGAAGGAGGCCAGAAGAGCTGCCCCTCCAATTTGGCCAAATTGTGAATAAACTCATTTTTCCATTATATTGGTTTTTTGTAGTGCTCTCTATGGAGAGCAGACAAATGAATTCAAGTAGTCAGGGTCTAGGATCTTTGGTCAGGGACTAGTAATATTATAGGCAGCTAAATTAGATAGAAATTAATATATACTCAGTGGGGGATTGGGCCCTCAAAGATGTCAGCACAAAAATTAAAGAAAATTGTGGCTGGAGACTCCCCTGAAGCAGGCCAGGCCTCAAAGTGGACACATAACGTCCAGGCCTCCATGCCTCTCTGTGGGACAAAAGTAACTTAAAAGTTTATTGTAACTTGCACCACCCGGTTCAGTGAATCAAGATAGGTATCAGATATCTTAGTGAGTTGATAAGAGCATCTGGACCCTTCTCTTCCCCCAAATGCCTTTGTTCTTTCCATATAGCCTTGATGTGTGACTCATTTCTCTATTGGATCAATGCTAGCTAAGTGGCTATCCTTGTAATTAGCTAATTGTAGTTTGACATGCATTGTACCCATGCTGTGACTCGGCTGTATAAAGGGCCTAGGTTCCCACCCATCTGGGACCCCTCCTTGAAATCCAGGAACTATTCTTATTTCCAATGAGAGTCACCTAATTTGCTTTGGTTTGTGACTTCATTCTTTGATGTTTAAGACAATAAACTTGGAACATTTGAATGAGTCTACTGAGTTCTATTTTTTTTCCTAACTCAGCAATGCAAGCAGGAGGCTTTGTACAAATTTACTGAGGACCTGCTGCATGCCTATCACTCTTATGAGTTGGTAGACAATAATAAAAATCATCATGATACAATTTCTGGAGACTCTGCTGACAGTTATGGTTTGAAATTAAGCTCTTTAGGATTAATTAGGTTTTTTTGTTTGTTTGTTGCTTGAAAAGAGAACTCTATTAAGAAAATTACCCACAGCCACACAAGTCATTGAGAGGTGAAATAAAAAAATCAATTCTGGGAAGACTGACTATAGGTCTATGTTCATAACACTGCTGTGATCCTGGAACAGGTCAGGCAAAGCATTTCTTTACCTGGACACTGGCAAACATATGAGAAAAAATAAATAGGCAATCAACAAACAGGTACATTAAACACACATTCCAGAACACTCCATAGTTCGGATGTGAGGTTATGCGTAGGAACAAACTCAAGCAGAGAGAGTAGAGAGCAACAGGCAGGGAATGAGGGATACAGGCACAATACAGACAGTCAGAAATAGGAAGAGAATAAACTGGTCACCCAAACCCAGCTGCACCCTTCTGCAGGAGGGCACTGCAAACACAGGTGTGTCCGCACTCTTTCAAAGTCCAAAAGACTTTACAGCCTAGAAAAAGACACATTTTACCCATGCGAGTTGGAACTCGAGCGACACGCCACACTCTGAGTCAGATTTGACTGCGTTTATTCAAAGCCAATGACCAAGGTAGTCTGGTTCTTGGAAAGACTTCTTGGCCCTGAGAAGCAGTGGTTTGATTTCTCCTTTTAAATCATGCTTTCAGTTGGGAAGGGCTCAAGGGGAGAGTAAGCTGAATTTTACAGAATCAGAACCCTGCCAGGTTGGGGCAGGGCACAGGGAAATTTCACATTCTAGGTGAGTTAACATCCTGCAGCTGCAGCAAGTTTTCTGCCAGACAGGATGTGGGTTTAGGGTGCTTTGTCTAAGCACAAGCACAAAACAGTGGTGAGGCTTAAGATGGTTATCACAGACATAGGAGTCTTTTAGACAGGAAGCAGGGTGGAAAGTCCTTAGGAACAAGTGTAGAATAGAGTAGAGGGTAGACTAGAGAAAGGAATAGAGGAGGGCCTGCTGGAGTTTCTTACTAGGAATGTTCTGAGAAGTACATTGCTAGGAAAATTGTGTCAATGTCATACAGTGTGCTCACACAGGCTACCATGGTTGCACTAGGAAATAGAATCTTAAGGGCTCATCATACTATACACAGTCTGTTGATTAAAACATTGTTATGTGTGAATGTTTTCATTTTTTGTTCCACATACAATAGGAAGATAATGGGACAATTCAAAAGGGATAGGATGTACCCAAATCCACATCTGTAAAGTACACTGGCTGTTCCCTGGAGAATGTAATATAGGGTGATGGCTATTAGGAGGGAGACCAGTTGGGGCATTATTGTAGAGGGACAGTATTAAATGATCTTTGTTTAAACTAGGAGTGTAGCAGTGTGGTTGAAGAGAGACAGCTGAATGAGTTTCACATCTTCTGCTCACCATGAACTTAGGAGAATCACCATAATTCCTTCCTGTTTACAAGAGCTATGTTTTGTGGCTGGGCCGACTAGATATTGATCCAGGCAGATATCAGGCCTGGAAGAAATTAAAGGCAAAGTATTAAAAGTAAAGACACTCATGAGATCATTCCTGATACAAAAAGTAAGGAATGAGCAGGGAACGGTGTTGAAGTTCAGCTACTATACCCCGGGATAAAACCAATTGCAAGTAATGACTGCCAATGTGTCTGAGAAGTAGCATGGGAGCGAGATGTGGAGAGGTGTTACAGCTTCCTGGGGAAAATGTTTTAACTCCTCTTAGTATCAGAAGTGCTTCATAATTTGTATTGTTTAGTGCGAATTGTGTCAAGCAATCATCAAGAAACAACTCCGGCCACTCTGAACTTCCCACATCCTTCCAGCCAGGAGTGGTTTAAAATCTCCTCAAAATAGCATGTTGACACAACTATGCCTTCTGAGTTATTCTTCCACTTGTATAAAAATGCTTTGTCCCCACCCCTCCTCTTTTTATGACCAGCTTCATATTTTTGCTTGTTCATTGAGAGTAAGCCCAAATATTTTATTTCTAAAACTCCACTTTCCTCAATGCCCTAGATTGGATCTCTGTGCCTCTTCTGCTTTTGATAACATTTCAGTGCTCTTGTCCTTCACTTTGGGGCAGAAATCACTGCAGATTCCTATTATTATTAATGTACTTGTTAGACCAAGAATAAACCTCATGATCGCTGCTTTCATATAATTTAATCATCTTTGTGTCCTCAGCCATCAGAGTTGTGCTCCGGCAGACAATAAGTAAAATATCTTTTGAATAAATTAGTTGCTGAATGTATGGTCTTTCGTTGGTAAAGGAGATCCACAAAACATATTCAAGAAATAATAATTCATTAAACATTTCAAATTACACATGACAATTGCTGTGACAGATAATGCCTTGCCAATTTCTTTCATTCAAAAAGCCTGCAATTTTAGCAGGCGTTCTCTCCAGCTGCACGTTAATAGGTGAAATAATGCTGCGCTTCACATCCTTGCCTCCTAGGTAGGTGCTGAATTGACCAAGTCGATGATGTCATAATGAGTAATGGACAGAAATATTACTGAAAGCAGAAACAAACACGTTAGGATTGCCTCATTTGAAACGTCAAAGAAATCGTCAAAATGTTTATGATAGCCAAATAATTTAACAAGTCATACTATTATCACTACCATCCTCACTTGGCTGTGCGAAAGGAGGGCCATCTGAACACCAAAGAAAATAATGCTTCCAATGAAAGCCATTGTCTGAATTGTTAAAAAAAAAATCTTTCATATTTCCATTTTGTCTTTTCAATTATTTTGAATGCTCAGGCCAGGCAGTGTCAATAGGTTAAAGAGGAAGCTTTTAAACTTCATGAGCAGTCACAACATTTTCATCTACTCAAAGACAATGAGAGTGATGAGAACGTGTGCCCAAAGGCTTGGCGCCGTCCTCTCTCTCTCCGTGGAATAGGAAGGACACTCTCCACTTCTCCATTTCCTCCTGGAATTACAGTGCAATTTGGATTGCAGCGTTTCGAGAAAGAAAGGAACTTATTGCCATAAAACAGACATGTGGATATGAATAGGTTATTTTAAAATGTTTGCATACATTTTGTGAAGTGAAAGCAAAATTAATGTACACTTCATTGTAAAACACTTTACAAATGCTTTAACATACACAAGTTCATAAAATCGCCACCACCTTTCCATTAATTGGATGAAGAAATGATTTTACTTAAATCCCTGTCCTCTCTCCTTTTACAAATTGCAAAAGGAGTGCATATTCACCTTCTTACACAAGAATGTTTTCTCAATGACTGTTCAAAAGTACTGGGCCAGATAAAGATGGGCTTCAATAGGACTGGAATATCTCATGCTCTTTGCAGGAGATATATCAAATGTGTGATTTTAGTCTTTTAATAAGTACTGACCTAGAGGAGACGCTGAACTAGGTGAACAGGAAGATGACTTCTTCAGCCTGGAAAGGAACATAGCATAGTGGATATTACCTGTGTGGTGTTATACTTTCTAAGTTTGGGGGAGGATCGAGGTGTTTGGGGAACACATAGAGGACCTTAATGCAGGCTGGGAGACTTCAGTGATGAGTAATAGCAGGGAAGGCAGGATTGATGTATATAGAGATCCTAGAGGAAAGGGACAACTGAGATGGCCAGTTTCAAAGGTGACAGGTTAAAAGGCATAATGCAAATAGGGCCAAGGTACAAGCAGTAAGTGAGGAGTAGAAGCAAGTGGTGTACAGGGAGCGACAAAAAGAAATAGAAATCAGTCTACTGGGAATTGTGTCGAGTAACAGGAGAAATAAAAACATAGGGTCCTGACAAAGTTATCTACATGGTGTTGTGGGGTTTGCATGTAGTGTTGTTGTATATTTAACAGATGAAGACTAAGAGATGTGCACAGGGTATTGCTGGGGAATTTCTTGGAAGAGTGAAATTTTCTGAAACTAGTGACCCAAGTGATTTAAAACTTTTGTCTCTTTTCTATATAAAGCATTAATAGTATAAGGATAGTTACCTAGGATTACACACTTGTAATCCGAGCACTTGGGAAGTTGAGCCAGGAGGATCGCAAGTTTGAGAACAGCCTGGACTATGTGATGAGACATTGTCTCAAAAAAAAAAGAAAATGAAACAAGACAAAAAATAGTTATGCCATTCATTTAACACATCATATACCAGTCTCTGTTCTCTGCCACTATTTTTTCTTCATTTAACCCTCATCAGCAAATTTTGAGGAAACTGGCTGAAGTCACCAGGATAGTAGGTTAAGAGTGAAAAGGATGTATTTATGATATTAGTTTATTTGAGAAAAATATTTTGTGGGACCAACTAATTTCACAAACTTATTCTCCTTCAAACTTCCAGTCAAATTTTTCAGAAAAAAAATGTTTCATCTTGTACATTGAAAAAATTAAGCTTGGGAATGGTCAGATTATTGATCTAACTCTATAACTCTAGCAAAAAAGAATAACCAACAACATTCTATCTGAATTAATTCAGAGAAGATATGGTTAGTGCCTACTATATGCCAAGCGTCGTTAGGTGCTAAGTCAACTTTTGGATGCAGAGGACCACTTTGTGGAGAGAAATAGCAAAAAGTTCAAAATAGTCTAGGAAAGTCAAGGTCAGTGCACTGAAAGTCTTTTGCTTATTTCTAGAAATTTGGGATTTTGTCCTTAAGTGCAATGGAAAAGCATTTCTTCATTTCTGCAGAGCAGTCATATGGAAGGGTTTACATTCTCAAAATATCAAACTGGTTACACAGAGAGAGTAGGCTATGAAAAGATATGTAAAACATGTTTTGAATAAAAATCAGGCAAAACAAATTAATGGACTGAATCTGGATAAGCCTCCAAAGAAAGAAATGAAGGGAAGTAACATCAAGAGTAGAATTTGCAGGATACAACTTATCTTAGACATGCACAAGAAAGGAAAGTGAGTTCTCTACGATCCAAACCCCGATTACTATCATTTAAGCAACCAAACTAATTTGCAGGTCTTACAGGCAGAGTGATTATTTCCTAATGAGATGGAATAGAAATGACTAAGGATATCTGCTGGCCTCAGAAGTTTCAGTTTTTCTGGGTACAACAGAGTAAGGCTGATATTCTTTGTTGGTAGTGGCCAAAGGTCACTGTGATCTCAGGAGAATGAACCAATTGAGAACTTATTTCCTTGAAAAGTCGACAGCTTTAATAGAAGAGTACTGATATAATTCTCCCAGCTGTCAATATGTTTCATTAACTATAAAACAGTTGAGTTTTCAAGACCTCTTCATTAGAATAAGTCAAGGTGCTAATATACCAAAACTCAGATTGCAAGGATTTCTAACAAATCCCTGGGAGATAAGAGAGTGTTTGCATGAGGTGGCAATTTGGCAGGGTGCCACCCCATACTATAGCGAAGACTCTGCTAGCATTTCCTCTTGAAACCATATTTTCTGCTTTGAATTATCTGGCAGTTTTGGATTGCCTCAGGCTGATAACTGGCAATGAAGCTGTTAGACCAGATGGCATTTATTTATTTATTTTATAAAGGAAAGGGTGGGAAAAAAGCACGATGCAAATTGGAAAGTCCATTTTTAGTTATAGAACAGAAAAAAATAAAAGAGAAAAGAAATTGATTTTAAGCAGTTCCAGATGTTATGTGCTTTTTTATTTGCAAAGCCACATCTAAAAAGAGAGTGCCATTGAAAACCAAAACAGAGGCAGAGAAAAGAAAGTAAAAAAGAATCCACGGAATAATATTCAGTTGAATTTGCTTGTTAGAGTCTGCATTTACGGTGAATGAGAATGTTTTTAAAGGCTAAGGAAAGAAATCACACAATTTACATATGAATAATTACTTTCATACTGTGTATACATGAGGAAAACAGAGCAGCCTCAGCTGCTAATAGTTCCCCAGTGTTGTGTCTCGATCACCGAGCCTCCTCCATCCTACCTTGCTTGTTCCAGGAGCCATCTGCAAGGTTCTATTGTGTTCCTCTTTCTTCAGACGTTTCCTCTGGTCCAAAGCAGAACTTTAATTAGCATTCACTAACCCAGTGCCAAAGGCAGCTTTCATCAGCCTTTTATAGCCCTTCAGATAGAGGAAGAATACTGATTCCTGCAATGAATCGTGTCTTGACCTCAATCCGTATTCCAAGATACTCTAGCCTTTAAAATCTAGCATGAAACTCTTCGTTTGAGTCTGTGAGTGAACAGTTCTGGGCTGCATATAGAACAATGGAATTTTTTTATATGGAGCACCCCCAATTTATTGTTATCTTCCACTGGACCTATGCCACCCTGGTCCTTTAATAGTTTCTTAAAATAAAAATGACACAAGGCTGTCTTTGCAGAGTGGGGCCTCAGACATGGACTGTCCAGGAAGCTCGTGCTATGTAACCTTGTGCCTATGGTCAGGCGCTCTGTGAGGAGCAGGACTAGCGAGTCCTAACAGGTCCTTTTTAGGAGTCAGTGCTGAAGTAGTTACCAGCTATGTGGCTCTAGGCAGCTCACTTCTCCTCCCCTGGACTCAGGTCCTTTGTCAGCAAACTGATATTTGCTGTTGCTGCGCTGTTATGTCAGCCAAATTTTAAAACTCACTACAAGAAATCTAGTGACTAAGAAAAATGATACGCTATTCTAAACCTATTCCACTATTTCTGACCTATGAGGACCTTAAGGATTTACCTAATATAGCTAAACTAATGTTTATCTACTTTTAAATGTTATTGCTCTTTTGGAGACTTATGAGAATTAAATCACCCGTCATCTGTAACTATGATATGCGTAGCATAGTGCCTGAAACTTAAGAGGTATAAATAAATAAATGATACTTCTGTCATTTGATTTCCTTTGTGGAAGGGCTAATCAATTTTCAAATGCTCAAGTTAGGAAACATCTGATTGCTTTACATAAATGGAATTGAAAATTACGCTTGTTGAATATGAAATGTTTTGTATGTGCTGGGCATTATTTTATGTACAACAAAAGTAACAACAGAAGAGAAGAGATGATTCTGCAGTCAGAAAAGAAAGACAAAATATATAAATATGCAAATGATAATATAATTAAATCACATCTAGCATTTCTCTTCTCTGTCAGAAGCTAAATTCTCTCAGAAAAAAATATCTAGAATGTAGAATAGCAGAGAAACATTCCTTATGTAGAAAGAGAAAAAGAAAGAAAGGGAGAGAAAGAGAAAGAAAATAAAAGGAGCTAATAATTAAAGATTCACATTGCTAAACTAAAAAAGTGGAATTCATGAGGGTTGCTCCATAAATTATTTTTATTATTTCATTGATTTAAGTAAGATATGACGTATGTTTTAAATGATCAATGAACATTGATTTTCTGAAAATAATGGAAAAATAAGAAATTTTTAAAATCAAAACAATTAAAGGCAGAAGATTGTGTACATATAGCACAAAATTAACTCTTTTTACCCACTGATAAGGGTATCATAATTGGAGTTGTGACATGGAGATTCTGAACAGTACAATAACTGCAATTCTAGCATAGAGAAAGAATCTTTAAATAGAATTTATACAAACACGCACAATTTTTAAACAGAACACACTGTGTTTGCTTTCACTTGCTGCAGAAAATACCTGATATAAATGTCCTAGAAGAGGAAAAGTTTATCTCGGCTCATAGTTTCAGAGGGTTCAGTTCATGTCACTTAGCTCCCCTATTTATAGGCACATAATAATGCAGAAACATCATGGTAGAAGGCATAGGGAGGGGAATGATGCTTACTTCGTGGAAGGCAGAAAAAGAAGCAAGGAAGGAGCTGGAAACAAGACACATCTATTTTTGTCCCCACTGGAATACTTCCTCCACGTAAGCACCATCTCTTACGGTTGCTACCACCTCCAGATAATCAGTTCAGTTATGAAGCCCTCAATGGAGTAGTCAATTGATGTGAGAAGAGCCTTCATAATCTAATCACTTCCCAAATGACCCACTTATAAATATTGCTACACTAGAGACAATATGTTCAACACCCAAGACTTTGTGGAACATGCCAGATACAAACTATAACACTGAATAAAACTTGAGCATGTGTGTGATTGTGTGTGTGTGTGTGTGTGTGTGTGTGAGAGAGAGAGATGTTGATAATTTAGTGAGTACAGCTGAAGATTTAGGGATATCTAAAGCATTTGAGTTGATGCCCACAAAGAGATCAACTGACAGAAAGGGCCATGGAGGAAATGATTGGGTAGGTAGAATCCTGAGATCAAATATGTAGGATTTGTATATTGGACTCAGACATTTCTGATTGTATGGCTTTGAGTAAGTTACTCACTTAAATGCACCTCAGCTTAAGTACATTATTTACAAAAGGGAGAAATATCATTTACCTTGCAGTATTGCTGTGATGATGATCATGTAGTCGTCCGTGTCCCAGTGAAGTAGCAGCAATGGTACCTAGAGCTCAGGACAAATCCTAGCTATAGAGTACTCATTCTGTTTCCTTCATCATTCACATATTAATCCTTTTTAGATGTCAGACAGTTCTAAAGTGTGGAGTCAAATTAATAAATCTTTTATCCTCATGGGACTTATATCTCTAGCAGGAAAAGTAGAAAACAAACTCCCCTCTGCCCTGCTAAGTTCAAATATTGTAGAAATGAGACAGACACCTTTATCCTGCTGCTCTCCATAAGCATATACAAAAGCACCAACCTCACCATGCTGAGAACCCAGCTGCCTTCAACTGCTGCATTCAAACCCAACTCCAAGGAAATACAAAAAAGGCCTTTGAGTTGGTAGGGTGTGGTAGGTGGAGCACATGGAGAGGATGCAGTCAGGTGAATGATAATACAGCCAATGAAAAACCAAAATTCTCACAGTTCAAACATTTTAGAGACAACCTTGCTATAGACTGAATTGCTATGTCACTTTTAAATTCGCATATTAAAATTCTGACCCCCAGTAGGATGGTCTTTGGTGGTGAAGCCGTCAGAAAGTGATAGCGTCCGCGGTGGGATTAGTGTCCTTATAAAACAGGCCTCCAGGGTTCCTGGGAACGTTCCTTGTGCGAAGGGAGAAGGTGCTAACTACAAACCAGAAAGCACTTGCACAAGATATCAAATCCTTTGCAGCCTTGAATCCCAGCTTCCAAAACTACAACAAATCAATATTTGTTATTAAAGCCACACAGTTGATGGTATTTTTGTGATGGCATCCCAAACACTAAATAATACTGAGTAAACAGTAATCTGTAATCTTCCCTTATTGTACTTTGAAGAATATATTTTAAAGTTAATATTATCTTGAATTTAAATAACAAAAACCACAATGATACACGTTAGAAAAATTGGGGAAATACAGTCCATGATTATGATCTTGGGAATCACAAAACGTTATTGGATGTGTAATTTATTTATTAAAGAGGTCCCCAAACCGATTAATATTTTTGTAAAGTGCTGACACAATAAATGTTTAAAAATAGGAAATAAATAATTCCTAAGGGGGGATGAAACTTATGTATTTAGGTAACCTCCCATTAAAAATAATACATGGTTGATTCCTGACTTTCAAAATTTCGGACAATAATTGTCTTCTGAAAAGACTGGAGCAAAGTTTAACATTAGCCCACATGAAGCAGCCTATAAATTTAGAGTGTTTGTGAGAAGAACACATGAGGTAAACGCCGGGCTCTTTTAGTCCTAGCACTGCGGGTTGTGCTTCTTAAGCCTTCCAGTTACAGCAATAAGGCCTATTTCATTACTGTGTTTGAGAATGAACACGGGTGACTTGGGAGCAATGCCTATGGAGATAAAAAAGAAACAATATGCTGGAAAAGTAATACATTAATAGATAGTAATGTCCTACAAGCAAATATGACATCAACACGAAAATAAATATAGTGATGCAGAAATTAAACAAAAATTAACCTGTTAATTTTTTAACTTTTCCTTGTGCCTTTAATACCTTTGTGATGTAGAGAAAGTTTATATTAGAAATAAAAGAATGAGAATGTAAATGAAGGACAACATATACCATAAAGCTTTAGCATATCACTAAAGAAATAACAGTTTTGAGCTTCCAAAGAGAAATGGCAAACTAGTGCAAACAGTAAAGACAGCAGCTAAGAAAGGAGCTTTGTATGATGCGGAGAAACAGCCCACTCCATACAGAATGCTGTTTCAAGTATTTTTATCTTAAAGAAAAAAAAGAGGGCCGGGGATTTAGCTTTGCGGTTCGGTGGCCTGCCTTGCAAGTGCAACGACCCAAGTTCAATCCCCGGTACAAAAAAAAGAAAAAAAAAAAAAAAAAAAAAAAAAAAAAAAAAAAAAAAAAAAAAAAAAAAAAAAAAAAAAAAAAAAAAAAAAAAAAAAAAAAAAGAAATCCGTTTACAGCACACTGAAATGAGGCAAAAATACCCATGTTCAAACTGGCTGAGGGCATGCAGTTCTGAAAGAGAAAACTTTTAAATAATCACGCACAAAGGTTTTATCAGGTAAGTACAAAAAAAGTGAATGCAATT
Organism: Fukomys damarensis; assembly: GCF_012274545.1. Lineage (NCBI taxonomy): Eukaryota > Metazoa > Chordata > Mammalia > Rodentia > Bathyergidae > Fukomys > Fukomys damarensis. The sequence continues at coordinate 78,417,407 of NW_022900917.1, forward strand.
TTAAGTTAATTTGAGAGAATCACAGTAAAGTCAGTATAAGATGAGATAAAGAATGCAAAGAAAGTTAAATCTTAGTCCAAAATATGATCGAATAAAACAGTTCTGTATATATTTGCTCTTACTTTTTTAATTCATTAAGTTTACTATTACCTTTTAAGTATACAATATGATGACATTCATCATTGGGATTTTGTTCCTTTACATGATGTATCTTGGTTCTTATTTTTCCCCAATCCCCTGCCCTTCCTTCAACTATTCCACCTCTCCCTATTGATAAAAGCTTTGTTTGTGTTTTCTTCTTTTCACATATTTATTCCTTTTCCTTCTTTCCTTTCCCCTACACCTTACACTTCTCCTTCCCCTTTGGACCTTTTCTTCCTAGTTCACATTATTTATTATACTCTTTGATCTTTAGTTACACTTTCAGTTTCTCATACCAGAATAACTATTTGGTATTTACATGTGTGTCCTATTTATTTCACTGAAGAGTATGGCCTCAATTTGCATCCATTTAGCTATAAATATCTCTAGTTTCTCATTATTTATGGCTTAGTAGTACTCTATTTTATTAAAAAAAATAAAAAACAACACTTTTTGGTTCAGTCTCCAGTTGATGGGTAACTGGTCAGCTTCTATGTTTTAGCTATTACGAACTGTGCTGCTACAAACATGGGTGCACATATATCACTGTGGTATGATTCTTTTAATTCTTTTGGGGAGGTACCCAGCAAGGGAATACCTGTGTCAAAATGGGACCTCTAGGTCTGGCATGGTGGCACATGCCTGTAATCCCAGCACTCAGGAGGCTGAGGCAGGAGGATCGCTGCAAGTTTGAGACCAGCCTGGGCTACATAGTGAGTTCCAGGTGCATGTCAACTACATAGTGAGACCCTGTCTCAAAAAACAAACAAAAAAACAACAACAACAACAAAATGGGACCTCTAATCCCAGTTCTTCGAGGTGTCTCCCTACTGATTTCCACAGTGGATGCACCAGTCTATACTCCCACAAACAGTGGAGAAGGTTTCCTTTTTCCCACAGCCCTTTCCAGAATTTGTTATTTGTTGATTTCATGACAGCCACCATTCTTTCTTGGATGAGGTGGAATCTCGGCATTGTTTTCTTTTGCATTTATTGAATGACCAGTGATGTTGAAAATTTTTTTGTATATTTATTTTCTGTTTCTACTTCTCTGAGAAATGCCTGTTCATTTCCGATGCCCATATTTGGAATGGGTCTTTAAATTTGGGAGGTATGATATTTTTAAATTCTTTATAGTAGACCTTTTGTCTGAGGAACAGCTAGTAAATTTTTTTTCCACATCATGTGTTATCTTTTTACTCTATTGGTGATTTCTCTTGCTGTGCAGAAACTTTTTAGTAAGATGAGATCCCAGTTGATGTTTCTTTGTGCTACTTCATGTGTGAGTGAGGTTTTGTTCATGGAATCTTTCCCTATGCTAATGTTTTCAAAAGTTCTACCTAGTCTCTCTTCTAGTTATTTTAGTGTTTCTGTTTTAATATTTAGATCTTTGATCCATTTGATTTTAGTTTAGTGCATGGTGAGAGATATAGGTCTAGTTTTAATCTTAGGTAAGTTGAAACTGAATTTTTTCAGCACCATTTATTAAAGAGGCTATCTTTCCTGCAGTGAGAGTGTTTGGCTCCTTTGTCAAAGATGAGGTGAGTGAGTATGTTTGGAGATGTTTCTGTATCTACTCATCTGTTCCACTGATCCTCAGATCCATTTCTTTTCCAGTATGATGCTTTTTTAGTCACCTTAAACCCAAAGGCAGAGAAAGACCAAACCAAAAAAGAGAACTATAGGTCAATCTCCCTAATTAACATAGATGCAAAAATCCTCAGTTAAATAACGGCAAACAGATTGCAACAGATCATACAGCCTGACCAAGAGGGATTCATTCCAGGGATGCAGAGATGGCTCAACGTATGCAAATCAACAAATGTAATACACCATATTAATAGAGCAAAGGACAAAAAAATCATATGAGCAGCTCAATCGATGCAGAAAAAGTATTCAACAAAATTCAACACCTGTCCATGATAAAAAACCTCGTAGAATATTGGAATAGATAGATGGTCTTTATTTCAACCTGATAAAAGCCATCTATTGAAAACCAACAGGCAACATCATACTAAATGTTCAAAATTTAAATCCTTCACATTAAAATCAGGAACAAGACAAGAATGTCCGCTGTTAGCACTCCTGTTCAATATAGTTCTGGAAACATTACCACAGCAATCAGACAGGAGAAGGAAATGAAAGGGATAAAGACAGGAAATGAAGTAAATTGTCATTATTTGCCAGTGACTTGGTGCTGTATATGGAAGACCCCAAGAACTCCAGCCAAAGACTTCTAGATTTAATAACCACATGCTTTGCTTACATTTTAGTGCAAAGTCTGATGTAATACACTGTGTGGTCTTGAAATCATCCTGGATTGGATTGGTTTCCATTTTTACAAAGCAGAACTGAAGCTTTCTTTTAGATATAGTAGTTTACTACTCTACAGCAAAGCTTTGATTATTTGGAATTTTTGGGCAATATTTTTCCAAAGGGATGGAAATATATTTATTCCCATGCTAAAACATATCATTTAGCCCACTTTACCAGTGTATTTTTAGCATACAACATTTTGCGCTGTTTCTGCCTTCTTATGCAAATGCTATTAAATTCCATTTTATTTTTCTTAATTAATTTAAGTTTCCCAGAGAAATCTATGGCACCTATTTATGATTATAGATAGTTCAGACTTTTTTTGTAGGTTTTCTAAAATTGATTTTATTTTTTATGGGTATACGAAAATGTGAATATTTCACAGATTAATAAGATTGCATGTACTTTTTTGATATTTCTATACATTGTACAAGAATTAAATGAAGTTAAATATATCTCTTTAAACATATATAATCTATTTAGATAAAAATTCAAAATCCTTTCTTCTATGCTTGTGAAACATGAAGCATATAACTCTCATGTAGTCAAGTCACGTAAGTGTACAACAGTGCACTAGAAATTGTTACTCCTTTTAAGACGTTAATACCCATTGATAATCCTTCCATGTTCCTCCTCCTATTCTACCAGTCTCTAGTAGCAACTGTTATAGCTTCAACCAAATCCAATTTTCAATATTCCACATATGAGTGACATCACGAAGTACTTGGCATCTGTCCAGCTTATTTCCCTTAACATAGTGACCTCCATCTTTGGGTAAATGATGGATTCGTTGTTTCTTATAGTTGAATAGTATTATAGTGTGTATATGTACCTCATTTGTTTTATCCTTTTATTATTTGATGAATGTTAAGTTGATTCCATTTCTTGGCAGTTGGGGATAGCACTACCATAATTATAAAATGTGCATGTCTCTTGGATATACAGATTTTTTTTCTTTAGATATATACCCAGTAGTGAGATAGCTGGATTTGGATTTTATAGTAGTTCCATTTTTAATTTCTTCCACTTCCTCTTCCCCTTCCCCTTCCTCCTCTTCTCCTTCTCCTTTTCCCTTCTACTCCTTCTCTTCTTATTTTTCTTCCTCTTCTTCCTCCTCCTCCTCCTGCTCCTCCTCCTCCTGCCCTCCTCCTCCTGCTCCTCCTGCTCCTCCTGCTCCTGCTCCTCCTCCTCTCTTCTTCTTCTTCTTCTTCTTCTTCTTCTTCTTCTTCTTCCTCTTCCTCCTCCCCCTCCCCCTC
>NW_022900917.1:78421147-78453390 GCF_012274545.1 Fukomys damarensis
CTCCTCCCCCCTCCCCCTGCTCCGGCCATTGTGCTTGCCAGGTAGGTGGCAACACCACTGAGCTAAATCCCCAGGCCTCCATTTTAAATTTTTTATCAACTTCCATTTTTCTGTAATGGTAATGCTAATTTACATTCCCCCTAATGGTATACCAGGATTTCTTGTTCCCCAAGTCTTTAGCAGCACTTGTTATCTTCTGTCTTTTTGATAGTAGTCACTCTCATTGGAATAATGAGTCACAACATTCTTTTTAGATTTGCATTTACCTGATGTATACATTTTTCTCTTTTGCCTCTTCAACAAGATTTCACCACCAAGTTCCAATGTCCATTCCTGTAACAGCTAATGTTCTTCTTATAATTACCAAAAATTAGTTAGTAATTAATGGAAAGAAGAATTATGGAGGACATATGGAGCAGTAGGGGAATACCCATTCTCTCACATGTGATTTTTCACAGAGCCGCTTGGTACTTCAAGAAGCAACATTTTCCTTTGCAGGAATGTAGACTGGATGGAGGTAGTTGGGGAACTAGTCTCTGACGGAGAATGCTCTTCTGTTTTGTGTCATGTACTTCAGCCCAGAAAAGGATATTCTTCGAACAGGGCCAACCACATTCAGACAGTGTTGAATTTTAACAGTCATACTAGACACTTCTCTTTATTGCCACCACTGTGCCTGTCTCAGATCAAGAGAAAAATAAAATGTGATTGACCTTCATTCATTGCCTCTCCTCACAGTATCTGAATCTTCAAACGAACTTGGAGATAGCAGAAATCAAATCAAAATCAAAATCAAAAAGAAGTGCTCATCTTGCTGATTATTACTGTCTTGCTTTTGGAGATAAGACCTTAACTCATGAAACAGCTATGGATTCTAAATAGGATCCAAACAATGAGAATCACAGCCACATCAGATTGGAAAATGTAAAAAAGAAAACTATGAAAGTAGTATCAGGCAATAAATTGCTAATCTGGGTTCTTATGGGGTTAAAAACAACATAAACAGTAGCAGTAAAGACACCAATTTAATCACTAGATTACTTATAACTTGAATCCAGGTGGCAAGATTCATTTGGAGGCCATGGCCTTACAGTATATTCATATGTTTTGCATGTAATTATGGCACAGAAAAAGCCCCTAATACTGGTAGTTCTAGTTCTTATGTCCCCATGAAACTTGTTCATTAATATATAAAGTTTGCTTAGTGTAGAATCTTTTCTGTCTAGGATCAAATCCCTGCATATAATCTCCACAGGATGTCACGTTAGTTCCCAAACTAACATGCTTTAAACCAAATGCTCCCTTTTTCCCTTTAGACTGGCCTCTTCTTACCTCTCTTCCATTTTCTTCTTCCAGTGGCTCAGACCAAAGCTCATTCACCAATAGACTAGGATCCTTCCTGCATGTTTTGGGGCTTTCCTGTCCTATTTCCAGAATCTGGCTATTTCTCAGCACATCTGAGTTTTCTACAACTGTCAGAAACACCATTTCTCTTCTCTTGAAATATTGCACAGACCACCGATTGCTCTCCAGTCTCCACTGTGCACTTCCTATCCCTCCACACAGGGTCTCACCTAACACAGAAGAATCATCCTGCTAAACCTCACAACACTGCACCAACCCATTTGAGGCCTGAGATTAATGCACTACAGTTTCCCTCTCATGAGCAATAAATGACCAGGACAATCCAGTGAGCCATGCACCCTTTACCTCTCTGAGTTTACTCTCCCCTCTTTTGTGGTTTCCCCTTTCAAATGACACTGGGCGTTTTTTGGTTATTCTTTAACTTGCTAGCTGCATTCCTTTCTCTGGGCCTTTGCACTTGTTAGTCTGTCTATTTGGGGGGCTCCCAACCCCAATATCCACATAGATAATTATTTTTTTATTTCCCTCACTTGTCTTCCCAATTATCTCTTTTTCTTAAAGTCCTTTCCTGAGTATACTATTTGAAAGTATCTCTAATAACTCAGGAACTCTCTGCCCAATGTCCATGGCAAGCTCTATTTAAGTATCATGATTTGATTATGTGTTTCTTGTCATCTTATTCTCTGTCTTTCCATTCTCCTTGTGTTTCCTGAGGTTTGGGCATTGGTATATTCTTTTTTCCTGTGGTTTTGGACCTAATATCTCAGATGGTACCTACTACATCTGCATAGTCCTTGATGAACTGAAATGTGAGTCAATACTTTTAGCACAGGCGATTACAAACAGGTATAGTTTATCCCTAGTATCCCCAAAAGTCTTGTTCATAGGTGGAGCTCCTGGAAGGTGATTGGTTATGGAGGTGCCATGGCTGATTTGGGATTAGGGGATGGTGCCTGGTTAGAGATGAATGCATGAGGTGTGACCTACAAGAGTGTATCTCCTCCCCTAACTCCTCTTTTCTCTTGCTGCAGTTTTCTTCCACCAGACAATTGCACAGTATCCTTACTGCCTTGGAGCCAGCTGACTATGGACTGAATCCTCTCAAATCTGTAAGCCAAAATAAACCTCTGCCTTTAAGCTGTAGATGTCAGATATTTTGCCTCAATGATGAAGAAAGTGAGTAAAACACCGACTTAACTGAGAACATGAAGAAGTGAATTGTAATTCATAGTGTTAATGTTTTTGTATTAAGTTTGGAAACAACCTGAGCTTATATGACATTTTAATCACTTATCACATAGGAAAATTTGGCATATTAAAGTATAATTTGACATCACAGAGTGTCTAACAGATTAAATTGATTCCATCTTAAAATGTGGAATTGAAGATTTGATTTGCCTTGTCAAAGTTGAATAGTTTAAGGAAAATCACCTACAGCTGTGAAAAGCATTATACAATAATTTTGATTTATTTGCTTCATAGAAGTATGTTAGGTACCTTAGCTTACTGGAAAATTGAAATAGTTTGAAATACAAACTGGTACATTAAATTAATAAATAAAGATAAAAACATGGGATGAACTTTAAATTGGAAAGCTTACTAAAGAGTTTTGTTAATATTTTCCAGATATATGAATATAAGGTAATACAATTTTAACTAAGCCCCAAAATTAAAGGCCACCAAAAATGGGCCACTGAAAGGAATAGAAACTCCTTAGAGTAGGAATTATAAGTGGCCAGTAAATACATGAAAAATATTTTACATATGTCATCATTCAAGGAATGCAAATAAAACAACTATGAGATCTTACTCAAGAAAGAATGGCTACAACCAATAAATCAATAGCAAAGGCTGGTAAGTCTGCAGTGAAAAAAGGAGCCCATCTATGTTGGTGGAAACGTAAAGTAGTACAACCACTATCAAAGTTAGTGTGAAGATTTCTCAAAAAAATGAAAAAAAGAAATTCTACTTGACCTAGGTACTCCCCTTCTTGGTACCTTCCCAAAGTAGTTAAAGACATCATAGTGCAAAATTACATTCATACCTATCTTTATAACAGGGCAACACATAATAGCTATGTCCTAAGAGTGGCCTATATAAAAATCAATGCATAAATGGATAAGGAAAATGTGGTATTTAAACATAAGGGAGTATTACTCTGTCATAAAGAAGGAGAATTTGAATCATTTTTAGGAAAATGGATACACCTTGAGATAACAATGTAAATTTAAATAAGTCAGACTCATAAATTAAACAATTCATGGTGTCTCTTATATGAGAAATCCAAAGCATAAGTTAAAAAGGAAAATTGAAGACACATAATAGGAAACTGAAATAGATCTTTTGCAAATGGGAAGGGACCAAGAGATAGAATGCAGGAGTAGAAGGGAGGGAAATGTAATGTAAAAAGAACTAAAATGTGTTATGTACAAGTACCATGATGAGCACAATCATGTGCTGCAAATATGTACTAATAAAAATGTAAAAGAGTACAGCCTCAATGTGCATCCACTTAGCTATAAACATCTCTAGTTTCTCATTCTTTATGGCTGAGTAGTACTCCATTTTATACTTTAAAAAAATCTTTATCCAGTCTCCAGTTGATGAGCAATTGGGCTGTTTCCAAGTTTTAGCTATTACAAACTGCGCTGCTGCAAACATGGGTGAGCATACTTTGGCATGATTCTTTTAATTCTTTTGGGAAGATACCCAGCAGCAGAAGGAGAGCTGGGTCAAATGGGTGTAGGGGAAGTGGGAAGGAGAGGGGAAAGGTAAGAAGGGAAAAGAAAAAAATGAAAACAAAGTCTTTGTAAAGGAAAGGTAGAGGGAGTGAAGGGAGGGCAAGAGAATGGGGAAAAAATAAGAACCAAGATACATCATGCAAAGGTACTAGATCCCAATGACGAATGTAACTGCATTGTACACCTAAACTGTACCAATAAATTTAATGAGAAAAAAATTATAAAGGATTATTACAAAAAGATTTGTGAATTAAAAATAAAAACAAAAAGTAAGATTTTCATTTTGTAATATTTACTCATTAAAGTTTAATGTTTAATAACAAAACAAACTTTTAATATATCAAATGCACACAGCATGTACTGATGAATATTCCACTCAAAATAGAATATTTATTTCTTTTTTATGGAAAATTATGTTAGAATATGAACTTCAGGTTTTTTTCCTTTCATCAATTATGCAGGAACAATAACAATTCTCTTTTTTCCTCTGGGTATATTAATTAACTGATTTCATTCTACTCCTTTTCTTTAAATTAATTTTACTAATGCTCTCTATAAACATAGTGATCATATTCATCACAGGAAATTTGTACTTGTGTATAATCTTGATTCCTTTTTCTGTTTCCCTCCCCTGCCTTCAATGCTTTTTCTCATCCTTATTTACAAAAAATTGGTTTCCATTTTTTTCCTTCTATTCTTTTTTCCCAATAATTTTGATGACCAGCTCTTCTGTGTGTGTGTTTGTGTGTGTGTATGTGTGTGTGTGTGTGTGTGTGTGTTTTCACCAGCTGTTACAGACTGAACTGTGTCCCCTAAATTTTACAAAGTAATGATCATATGTTCTGTAGGAGTTTGAATGTAGACAGGGTCTTTAAGAAGATAAAGGCTAAATGAGGTCATAATAGTAGTTTCCTAATCTTATATTCTTATGAGAATAAACACCAAAGATATTCTCCCTTCCTCCTCCTCTTCTCCTTTCACAGAGGAGCAGCCATGTGAGGACACAGGTAGAAGGTACTTGCTGCAATTGAGGAAGATAACTTTTACTAGACAGCAACCCTACTTGCACCTGATCTTCACTTCCATCTTTCAGAACCATAGGAAAGCAAACTCTTCTTGTTTATATCAACTCATCAGTGGTATTTTTTAAGGTAGCCAAAGATAGCTAATATAACTTGCACATTCCCATCCACTTTTCATTTTCAACCTCAGGAGCAGATTGGTTTTAATTCTTTCATAAATACTGGTGTTTCAGAGAAGCTCCTTTCTTGAAGTTCACATCTTCATTAAAACTACTGTAATCACAACTGATTTATAAACAGCATTTTCCTCTCTAATTGTCTTGTGAAATTAAGGAGAACATAGGAAAGTATTTAGTTCAATCATGGACAATTTCATTCAGGTTTGTATTGAGCAGCTCACAAGGGGAATGAAAAACAAAAACAGTGGCTGATACTGATGTTACTGGTGCTTCTTTAAAACTTCCATGTCTATTACCACATTTAAGAACTAAAGGCAGAGATTTGGATAGAATTAGACAACACTCGAATCCCATGTTGTGTTTCTGAGACTTTAAATGGTATTTGTAGCAAAGTGTCTGTGGGTTATTTCATCAGGAAGGAATAGATCTAAGATGAAAGGTATGCCCTGTTGATTTCCTACTTTTCAAAAGTAAGTACATCAGAATGCATTGTACTCAATACAATATTCCAGAGGATCTCCACCAAACCCTACCTGCCTGATGCAAATAGTAGATTCAGAAAACATTTGTTTAACTTTACAATCATCTGTCTAAGGCCAAAAAATTTGAAATCAATGACCAATTTTATTGCTCTTCTTCATAAATACCATCCTCTTTTCTGTCATGGCTCTTGGTCTATTTATTTTTCTCGAAATTCTTTTATATGAGATCTGGCCCAATTCTGTCTCTTACACCATTTATGTCGTTTTCATTTTCCCTTCATCTGATTTTATGTTCCTCTATGATATGTATTAACCTTGATATACTGAATATTTGATGCAGTTGTTTTATTTCTTTGCATTTTACCATTAAGACAAGGGCTGTTTCTGTTTTGTACATTGTATCTCTAGAAGCTAAAATAAGTGATTATAATGAAATAAGTGATTTCATGTAGCATCAGTAAGATGCAAAGTCCTGCCTAGGACACTGGGCTGCTGACACTGATGGCAGATTTCTCTCCACAGCCCTAATCCATTGATGAGTTCCTAAATTAATGGGTTAGCAGGAGGTGGGTCCCAGTGGGAGGAAGTGGGTCCTGGGTATATGACCGTGGGGACTAGATCTGGTCCTTGGCCCATTACTTCCTGGCATCCTTGCCCTTCTCTCTGCTTCCTGGATGCTATGAGGTAAGCAGCTGCCTTCGCACCCACTTCTGCCATATTTTTTCTTCTTTGGACCTGTCCCAACATGGACTGAAACCTCTGCTATCATAAGGCAGAATAAACCACTTGTACTTTAAGTCGTGGGTGCCGGGAATTCTTTTTAGCAGTAGAAATGTGACTAAAATAGTCACTTGTATACAAAAAGCACACCTGTTATTAGATAACAATAAAGCTGATGATGTTAGATCTCTGTCTAGCTTCCTTGTTCTGCAGTTGGCTTTAAATTTAAAGGAATAGAAAGATATATATCTGTGCACTGAAAGCTAATTGAGTAACAAGAGGAAATTCTATCTAACGGTACAGGACTGAAAGATCAAAGGCTTCCCTGGGAAAAGCAAAAAGAGAAGGAAATCTATTCCTGCAAAAACAGTGTACTAAATGGATAAAGATGTCTCTCTTCTCCCAAGCCATCAGTGCTGTGTTACTATAGTTAGCACTAAGACTAACAAGAGATGTAATAATAAAAACGATGATGTCATACTGCATATAGCATTGACATACTTCTGCATATTATCTTATCAAAGAGGAACGAAGGGCTGGGGATTTAGCTCAGCGGTTCAGTGCCCTGCCTTGCAAGCGCAAGGACCCGAGTTCAATCCCCGGCACCAAAAAGCAAAAAGAGGACCAAGCTGGCAAGTGTCAGTATTAGTCTTCACACTTTATTATGCTCTTAGAGATACTGGAGCTTTTGTTATGGCTCAGAAGGGCCTCTGGTAAATTCTAGCCTCAGGAGCTGGAGACACAAGAGGGAGGAGAAAGGAGGCCTGACAAATGCGCATGCTTTTTATATTTTTTGTTCATTCCATCAACTGATCCTTACCTTGTCACTGTCCCTTAGAACAGGATCCAAAGACAATAATCATAGATATGCTACTGACATATAAGTTCACACTTTTATTAACATATGGCTAGATTATAGTTTCTCTTTCTGCAGATATGAATTTAGAATGATAATTTCAATAATGTTCACCTGATTATTATGAAAGTGAGCAAAAACCTATTTTCTTATCATAAGAAAACCAGGGACATGCCATTGTTTTACTTATAAGGTTAAAAACACAATGCTTAATTAGACTGTCACATTGGAAATGCGCCATTACTCGGTGAAAATAATTTACACTTCTAGAATAATATTATTCGATCTGTTAGACACATGTGAGCATTGTTTAAAATGTGGCTTAATAGATATATAATACATGTAAACTGTGCACTGGTTTTCAAATGTTTTTATGACTAGAAGAAAATGAGATATATCATTAACATTTTGATTGGTTGAATGTTTAAATGACAATATTTGAATATATGCAACAAGTTAAAACGAATTAGTGGAATTTTTATGTTTCATTTCAGCTTAAAAAATATGCCTAGTAGAAAATTTAGTTTTATTTTGTTTCTGTAGGGCTGAAGAGGATGCCTTTTCTCTGTGCATTGCAAGACTCATTGTTGATACTCTTTTTACAAACGAAGGATAACAATAGAAGACATCAACATTAGTTTAAAGAAGACAGATAATAAAGAAGACTTTAGAAATGGAGAACCATGGATCCAAAGAGAAATGTGTATTTTTGTACTTGGGAACCGATAAATAATAGGCAGTGGACTTGGCATCAGGGCCCACTTCTTCTAATACCATTGAATATGTATTTCTGTGGTGAGCAGGAGGCAGTGCCGAGAGTTGTTGATGCAATTTCACGGAATTTCTGTGGCAATTTAAACTTACATTTTCATCTTACTGTTTCTCTTTGCTCTGCTCACTACAGTACTCACCAACCTAAGCGCACGAATTCATGAAGAGTAGTGAAAATGCCTTTTGACTTTATATCCTAGCAACTGGCAGAGAGCCTGGGATATATTTAGCACTTAATGAAATTTTCCTGATTATATCCTGGGGCCAAAAGCAAGATCAATTCCTATCATTCCACTGAGTACGTAAAATAATTCCAACATTGTTTTCTACAAAAATTTTAGAGTAATGATCATAAAATTCTAGTACCTAAAGAAGTGAAAATCATCTAGCGAGGTTGTTTTATTCCACAAATCTGGAACATGCGATACTGTAGGAGCAGTAGAAAGGAGAATCTTTACAGATTACATCTTTGTTAGTCTGATTAACTATATTTTTACGTTAGAAAATTAATGTTCATAATAAAACAAGGGCAGTTTTAATCCTTGCTAAAAGTAGACTGTTGATTCAATTAAAAATATATTCAATTTCAGCTTTGGCTATTATTAATTCTGCATTTGATGATGAATTTCCATTTTTTAATTAAAACAGGAATGATGATATGGGATCATTAGCACAGTACCTTATGATCTATGCTACTGTTACGGCTTGAATGTGCCATGAATAGTTCACGCATGGGAAGCAATCTCCAATGAAAGCACTAGGAGTTAGAACCTCTTAGAGCATATTAGTTCCTGAGAGTGGAGCCTTAATTCCCTCATCCCTGCAGTGCCTGCCTATGGCAGGACACAGTTCCTGGCGAGTGGATGAGTCTGACCCTTTTCTCCCTTTGGAATGTACTGCTTTGCTCCCCTACTTTTCACCATGGGTCTTCCCCAGATGCGATCTTTTGAACTTGGACTCTCCTCCCTCCAGGAATACATCTCTGTTCTATGAATTGCCTATTCTCCTCCAATGATTTGTTATATAACTACAAGATCACCAACACATCCACACATTTAAAAAGATAAAAAAAAAAACAAAAAAAAAAACAGACACTGCCTGGCTTGAATCAGTTGAAAAACATATAAAGAATCTTCTTCCTCTCTGCTGTACTCTTGTTTGCTCACGCTGTCCTCCCTTGGTGTCCCTCACTCACTCACTCATTCACTTTCATGGTGGTAGTCACTTAACACAGGACTTTTGCACAGAGCCACATCCAATCCCCAACACTTTAAAAAAAAATCACGACAGAGACTAAGTTGCCAATTTGCCCAAGCTGAGATCAAACTTGTGATGCTCTTACCTCAGCCTCCCAGAGTTCTGGCATTACAGGCATGCAACACCAGGAACAGCTCATTCCTTGTTTTTTATCAGGCTTGCTGTTCTTCCCCAGGCTTACAAAACGTCATCATACATTATGTATTGATATTATAAAATGAAAACAAAACTTATTAAACACATGCAGGAATTCAAGATCAGGGAAAAATATTCAGCTTTACAAATGCAAAGGGAGGAAATTCAATATTGAGGTCAATAAATTGTGCTTTACAAATGAAGAAATGACTTAAAAACTCATTTAATTTCAGCTAAAATTTTTAAAGGGCTCAAATTATACCATACGAGAATTGGAAAAACATTGATTTCCAATTTTGATTAAAAATACAAATAATAAGAAAACATTTAATAAAGCAAAATGGTTTCTGCTGTTCCTGAACTCGATCCTTAAGCTTTTCTTGCCACGTTGACTACAACGTGGAGGTACAAATTTGTTTTCTCAACACCTGTACAAGCAGGGGAAGAGTTTTGTGTCTGTTTCTATATAGGCGCACATGTATTCAGTGTACTTGTTCGCTCATTCTCCAACCTTCCTTTCTCTTTTCTTTCTCTGTTTTTTTTAAGTTACCTAGCTATCCTGTGTGTCTCTCAAGTACTAACTTTAATGCTTCTGTGCTTGCAATAACTAGTTCACATATTCTACTGAGACGTTGGCCACACTTGACTGATTGCATTCCTATTTGTCAAGGAGATATTGCTTCATCCAATTTTGACACAGCTATTTTTGCAAGATTGTCAGCATTCCCTAGTAACTATGTATTTTTTATGTTTTTCTCATTCTCTACATTTTTCTTGCTTCACAAGATAACATTAAATGAGAACACAGAACTTTTGAAGTTGCTACCACATATTGGTTATGAAAACTGATGCCTTCCACAGATTTTTCAGTCCTTGCCCTTCTCTTTTCTTTGGTTACATCCTTCAAGAAGGCTGCCTTTTAGATGCCTTTTCTAGGAAGCCGGTTTCTCAATTTTTCAATTACTGTGGCCCTCATTTGACTTACTCAGGTGATTCTTTCCTTTAAAGTATCTTAATTTGGGTTACAGAATTTAAATTGCTTTTGTAAGTGGTCATCAAAATGTCAACGTTTATAGCACAGAATGACATTCTGACTTTTCCTTAGTCTGCTCATTTTCAACCAGATTGTACTTTTGCCTCCTTTACATGACTGAACAGTTCCATGTGCCTACATTAGAGTGATTTTCTCATTGTGCCTATCATATTGTTCACATATTTCCCACCAAGTCATACGTTTCTTGAGAAATGAGACTCAAACACAACACCTTAGAGTGAAGAGCAACCAAAGCTGTATCAACAGGGGTGCTCATGAGTTCTGATGTAGCCACCCACTGTGACTCCAATACCCCCTCAAACCTTAGTTGGCCTCTAGCCCTGTGTCAACAAATGAAGCTGCCCCTGCTTTTTTCCCTTTTATGCCATAATCCACTCACTAACACCTACAGCTATACTTTTCAAGACATAGTCAAATGATAGCAGCAGCATATATCAACACTTACATTCAGCATATCGTCTCTGACGTAGGGGGAATAATCTGGAATATTCTTCCAACGCTTCTTTGCTGAGTAACTTACTCACCATTAAAATCTCCGTTTCCGAAAGCCTTTCCTGATCTATTTCACTTGGCTAGCAGACTGTTGCATAAGGTCTCTAGGCAAGTGCAATTGTTTCTCACAGACCTTTTGTCACGTTAATAACGCCAAAAGTAAAATATAACAGTTCATTTCAGCAACACATAGGCTGGAACATTCTCTAAAATCTAAACTTTGTGAATGCTCATCTTTGATAACATTGCACTAAATAGAATTACAGTTAACAAAGAAATGGCCCAAAATAAACCTGCATGATTTTATTTGTGATTTTTCTAATATATAAACTTTACAGTAGGTTGCATTTGCCTTTCATCTGAGAGGAATCTGTACATTGGAAATACTAGGCTCTAGAGCAGCACAATACTTAAAAAATACTTTAAAAATCTGCTTCATGGTTCTCACGTTTAGTGGGGCAGTGTACATGTAAAGAAGTTGAGTAACAATAAAGGGATAAGCAAGCAGCACTGGAATTGGAGGAGTCTGTCAAACTGTTTTGTGTTAATTAGATATGATTCAGAGAAGGTATCATGAGATAGTTTAAATTAACAATTACTTTTGTTTGATTAGTACTCCATATATTTTGGGATGAATATCAGGCAGCGAGGAGGCTGGCCATGAATCATGGAGGTGGGCAGGGGCTCTGCTTGTCCATCGAAAGCCATAAAGCTTTATTAGGAAGGACTGAAGAGCATCAGGATCCTTTTGGTTGCAAGTAAGTGGAAGTTTAAATTCAGGTGGCTCTGATAAATGAAAGTCAGATCCCTTTCACTGCAATACATAGCTTCTGGTTATTAAAAGCTCAGTGAAAGCCACAGTGGAGTCTCTATGCTTGTTTCCCTGTGATTCCTTTGGACTCGAGCTCGTTTGCTGAGAGTAACTTGTTTTTATGATCCCAATATGCCTGCAAACAATGAGGGTAAAATTATTTCTCTTCATGTCAAAAAATAGAGAAATCGGGTTGTCTGATTGGACCACTTTCATGTTTGACTGTCTGTGCTGGGTCATGTGTGTATCCTTGAGTCAACTTTGAGCAGTAGATGCTCCAACAATATATATGGCTGTTGGCCTTAGTTCAAAACGTGTGAACTCAGTGGCTTCGTTTGAGCGCAGTGTTGAGTAGACTGAGCTTGTGTCTGATTACTTTTTTGACTACAGAAATGGGTTTGTCCTGATTAGATTCTTATAAAGTTGTGGGAAAGTTCTGCTTTCCCTGACTAATGTAGGACACATTGTAATATTAGATATTTAAAAGACTATGATATTCTTAAGAAAATATGAAGAGGAGGAGATGGTTTGCAAGAAGACATCTTACCAAGAAATTGATGGCTAAGTCATTCTCACTACCCACAGCTACTGATACAATGCTTCTCATCTTGGTGGAAAGTTGAACAAAATTATTATTGTTCTTATGACTCCATAAAACAGAAATCAGTTGTTTTATATCTAACAAATGATTTTAAAACAAACCTGCCTCATATCAATTTGAATAACAAAGACTCTAGAAAAATGGTTATTGAGATGTAAATAGTGAATTTATAAAAGTGTTGAGTGTGAATACTATGATACCGGGAAGGGAGGAAAAGAGGAGTGGCAGAGCCATGAAGACATGGGAATTCTCTCCAGACATTTTGTGAGCTATTATGGGGTTCTTGAGTGGAAGGGAAATATTTCACATAGGCCTAGAGATAAGATTAACAGAATGAAAAGAGCCATTAGTTATTGGAATTCAGATAGGGAGATAACCTTGCGAAGAATAGAAGTGGAATAAAATGTAAGAGATACAGGTATGGACAAGCTTATTGCAAAGAAATGTAAATCAAATAATAATGGATAAAGATGAAGAAAGAGAAGTTGGAAAGCAAAATAAAAATACAAAGTCAAACAATGAAAAGAAAAGAAAAAATATAATCTCAGCAGAAAACACAAATTTCTCTTAAAAAAGAGAAATTTAAAATGAGACAAGTGTTTAATGTCTTCTTCCAAAATAAAACCAGAAGACTGAGACATATATAGCATTTTGGTGGCATGAGGCCAGTTTGAGTCCATTTTCTCAAGCTTGCTGAAATACTTGCAGTGTTTGCTGGTTATTTTTTAATTGCTACCGTTAATGTATCCATTAGCAGCTGTTTTCTCTTTTTAGGACATGCAGCAAAAAGGAGCAAAGAAAGCAACTGAAAATAATCCTTGTATATTACAATTGTCTTCCCTAAAGTTTTAAGAAGTCAAGGTAATGTGTCTGACTCTCAGCACGATTGTATGCCAGACATTCAACTTTATAGAGTAGCGGAGGTGGAAGGTCATCTACTCAAAGTATGAATAACTTTACAGCAGTGTGTAAATTTTTAAGAGTGGCTCTGCTATTTTACTAACAAAGAAAAACGTGCGAAAAATGTACTAGTTCCACATTTCACTAGCACCGGTCTTTACATTTTAGCTATTTCAGTAGAAAATATATTGTTTTATCATTGCGGTTTCAATGTGTATTTATGAGAAGATCAACAATTCTTACTAATTTTATGTGATTATTGGACATTGATATATGGGTTGGTAAAACGGTTGCTTTTTGCTTACTTCTGATGAAATTCATCAAAGGCCAGGAGATGAAAAATGACCTTACTACTGATAGTTGTAGTTGATCCTCAAATTCTCATGACAACTCAGAAGAATTTCTATCAAAGGGCAGAATGATGGATTGATAGTTCTATATAATGTCTCTAGGTGTCTCAAGTCTAACCAGATGTGCATAAGCAGCATATTGGAATATTAGGATTAATGGAAGAATGCACAGCTTGTAATGACTTTTTTGCATACTCTAACGCAATTTTATTTTATACCTTTCTGTTTGTTCAGCCACTAAATATATAGTGTGCAGTTCTGTAGAAATGGATTTCACTTAGGTTCCCAAAGGTATTTCTTTTTTTTTTTTTCCAAGACAGAGAAATTTAATGCACTGATAAGTGATATATAGACTGGTGAAAATTCCCGAATTTACAAAATGCTCTTCAAGCAAGATACAGTTAACATTTCCTGAGATTTTACTATATGTATCTCTTATTTAGAGACAGCCTTCATTTGACCATCCAATCACTTTCTCATTAGTCATTCAACAATCCAAAGTGAACTCTTACAAGGAGCCAAGAAAAGCAATGAGGAGTTAGAACAGATTCTAAATTTAAGGTGTTTTGTTTAGTTTTGTAGTGAAAAATGAGTGATTTTTATCCTTAGGATAATAGTAACTATTGAATCTGGGAAGAAAATGTGCAAGTGGGAAGAGGAACAAAGGAGGAGGAAGGGAGAAAGGAAGGAAAGGACAAGAAGAAAAGTGAAAATAGAAAATAGAAGGAAAAAAATGGAAGTAAAGGTTTTGTGCACAGGGAGGGGAGGGGGCTTGAGGGGAGGTGAGAAGGGAAAAAAGGGGCCAGATGTATGCCATGTGCAGGAGAGAATTTCCTATAATAAGTGTTATCAGTATGTATGCCTAAATGTACCAATAAATGTTTCGCTATATTTTTTAAAAATAAAAAAGACAAAAAGATAAACAATCTAAAAATAGACCAAAAAGAATAATAGTAACTATTCTAATCTCTCAAGAAACTCACACTGAGATCCAAATAAAGTGTGAAATGAAGGCTTTGGAGAACCACAGCTTAGCAGACAGAGAGGGTGGCCTTGCAAACAGTCTTAATTATGTCCCAGCTGGTCCCCTGGGACCTTTGGGGCAGAGACTCAGAAATGTCCTACTTCACTTAGACACGGAAGTGGGTAGCCCCATAGTTCATCACAGGGATTCAGCCTGTGTAAAGTTGCTTGGCTTAAGGTAATTTTTAATAATTTTACCTGAGATCCAGTGTATTCTAATTCTCTGAGTTACAATTTTGAATTAAATGATAGAGTATTAATTACAGCGTCAGCTATAAGCACCAGCATTAAATCTTTAGGATTTCTGAGAGTGTGTACAACATATAGATATTAAATATTGGTGAATATGATTATCATCTCTGTAAGAAAGTCTCACAGATGTAAAGTGGGGAGACAGATAGAAACAGAGACAGAGAGGTAGAGAGAAAAAAAAGAACAGAGAGCTATAGGAAAAATGTCAATGCATGAGCAAATCCCTATCTTCCCTTGTCCTCACAAACTCTAAGGTAGTGGTGGTGAACCTTTTTGAGACCAACGCCCAAACTGCAACCCAAAACCCACTTGTCATGAAGAGCCAACTGCAATGAAACCTGAATACTGAGGTTTTAGCTTTGAAAAAAAAAAACCCTCAACATTAGCACTCTTTGTCTTAAAAGAGAAACACAATAACAGAGTTCAGAATTCTCAGATGAGAAATGATAAGGCTATACAACCTCAGGATAAATACTCTGACACTGAAAATCTTGACTGTACCATAAGCTGTATGATTTGAGTAAAATAGGAGAAACATTTTCATTACTTATCAAAGAAAAAGTCCTAATATGTATTTATTAGTTCTCCATAAATATTGAGTAAACATAGTAAGTAAAAATTGTCAAGCTTAACTCTCAGAACATAGTCTCAATAAATATTTGAGTGATTTTTATGTAAAAATTAGTTCAGTCTTAGGTGACATGACTTGTAACATTATTTCAAAAGGATTATGTATCAAACAATTTTATGAATGGCTATGACAATTTAATTAGTAATAAGTATAAAAATATTTTACGTTACCAAGTAACAAGGTTATTGGGACTTTTATTGATTATTTCACATGATAGCTTATTTTTAGATTACTTCTTATCTTATCACTTCCAATGAAAGTGATACGGCCACATATTCACCTACTTATGATTTTTTAGCTCTATTTTTAATTAAAGAAAAGGAAAAGCTAAGGAGTGGGATAGTAGATGTAGTAAGGCATTAGCAACTTCAGAATATTATTTACCGAGTATCTGCTATAGTACTCTGCTCAATTCTGGGAATGACCAAGTCTGCGATATAATGTGAACATTAGAATCGCCAAGAACAAAAACAACACGTATAACTACATGTTTAAGATACACCCACCCTATGCTAAACATCCCACTGAATTTATATATAATTTAGTCCTCACCCTGTAATCTCTCCCTGTTAGATAAATAAATATAGTAAATAAGTATTTAATTCCCATTTCACTCCTTCAAAAAAATGCCTTTTGATAATGGAGGAAGCTGTATATTTCCGGAACACAGGGTATACTAGAAATCTCTGTGCCTTCTTCTCTGTTTTTCCCTGAAAATAAAACTAAACAAAAGTTTATTAAGGAGTCCTTAAGAAGTTCAGATAAAGTCTCACAAAGTCCTCTCACACTCTCACTGACCATCATTCTTTACTACAATCTTTTACAGCAAAGCAGCTTCCTCGCTGGTTCACAAATACCTTCATTTTGACTACACAAGTGGGGTTTTGCAATGATGCTTCTGAACTCCTGGATACTTCTTTCTTCGTATGTCTGCACAACTAACTCCACTCTAGGTTTTTGTCTAAATTATTCATTGAGATTTCTTCTCGTTGCATTGTTTAAAATTGCAAACTTCCTGAGAATTCCATTTCCTGTGTTTTGTTTTTGTCTGCCTGCAGTCATCGTTGAAAAGGAATTACGCCCAGTACTTCTTGCTGCTTTCAAAATATTCTAAATGTTATAAAACATTTTAAACTTCATAAGATTTTCATTTTTATTATCATCTTACGTAGTAGGCATCCACCAAATTTGGTTAAATTAGTAATACAGATCTGGGCAAGGTAGTAATGACAAAATGAAGAGAAATTCCTCTTATTGCCTGAGTTTATTGAATAGAGAGTTTACAGAAGAAACACTGGTGAAAGAATAAGAAGGCATTTTGGGCAAAGATAAGAAGTACAAGTGTTTGTATTAGTGCATGGATTTGGCCAGAGATACTCAACTATGTGATCAAGGAAAGGATTAGAATGAGATGAAATCAGGAGGTGGAAGGAGGCACATTAGACATCTGATGTTTATATAGACGGTTTGGCTTTTAATTTGAGTGAAGTGAAGAGGACTTGAAGGTCTTGACAAAGTTACACCATCATTACTACCCGGCTGGTGCTGTGAAGCAGGTGTAGAAGGAGGAAGGTCAGTTAGGTTGCTGCTGTGAGCTCACAGGATGGCTCAGCCAGAGGTGCTGTTAGAAGGGGCAGCAAGAATTCCTAGTTCTCCGTACAGATTTTCAAATGAAAACCTAAAGATGTCGCATATAATTGGATATAGAAAGTGAGAGAATGGAAAGAGAGAGATGGAAGCCATTCAGATAAACAAGAATATCTAGGCTAAAATGTTTTTTAAAAGTCAAAATTAGCTGAAAATGGCTGTGATAGACCATAGTATTACTGAAGGCAAATACTAAACTCACCTATCGTGAAAGACTTTCTATTTTCTACTTTTTTACTTTGAAGTAAGTCATCTCCCTTCTCATTAATTTTTCTCAGTAATAAAATGTAGATATTTAAAGTACGTTAATAATAAAAATAATGGTAGTAGGCTACATTAAATAATATTCCTAATGTACATAGAATCTTCACCCCAATGATGTCATATGAATATCATTTCAGTCAGCTATTCCTGGGATCCGAATAGCATAGAAAACAATGGAGGCACTTGCCTGGGAGGACGCAGCAGGCGAGTGACAGAGCTGAAACTCTGGCCATGTTCCACAGCATTAGCACCATGTAACATTAGTATCCTCTAGATTACTTATGTTTGAGATGGATGCATGTCACTTTCTTAGCTGAATTGTCTGTACCCTCTTCTGAGCGACTTCTCTGGGTGTATTCCTTGCCTTCTAGATACATAATCCGCTCAGATGTAGGACCTTCACCCAGGTCCTGTCCTGTTTTAGATCCAACAGGTTATGTAGATGAGAATTGCGGAGGACCTGGCTGGAGGAATAAATTATGAGAGTCATGAAGGAACTCGTGCAGTAAGGGCACATGGGTTATCCGAGGAGAGAATGGTTGAACTAAGTTTAGATGGTGAGGCATGTACAATCTAGCCTTTCTCCTTCTTTCCCCAGTAAATTACTTGGCCCAGGGACAGTCTCACCCAAACTGTTTCTCTTCTGTTTCGCTGTTTGTTTGTTTCCTCTTACACTGATATTCGAAATGAAGCCCAGAGAGTTCTCAAATTCAGGGCTGCTCTGCAGAGACGCTCTCACTGTCTCTTCCAGACAGTCCTTCTGAGCCCGTCAGTGTTCAGACTACATGCCATCTCCAAGCAATCTTTTCACGCTCTGTGCCACCACGGTTTCACATTGTGACAGAGAACACAGTGGGAGTTGGAGGAAAAGTTCAGTAGAATATGGGTGGAGAAAGATGCGACTGAGACCCGGAATGCCCTTGTGGACTGCAAATCATTCACATAGCAAGAAGCATTATTGATGTAGCTGAAATTCTAGACATTGAGTTCTCTGTGTTTGCCATGGTGGCAAAAATCTCTGCCAAAGCCCAAAAGAGCTCAGAACTTTCAAAACAAAAGGAGAGGGAGAGTCTGTCAGTCAGCCCTTCTCACACAGTAAAATGGCACAGAATACTGGTATCATATAGATCTGTCACTTTCATCCGTATGTTTTGAAAATATTTTTATTATTACATATTTGTAGTATGTAATGAACATACTCACCATAGAGTATTTATTTGTACATGGACAAGACACACTTCAATTCTTTTTTAAATCCCTTGTATTTGCCCTCCAACTCTTTTCCCCCTCCCCATTTACAAAATCTCTATTTCCAGTTTTTTCCTTCAATTATTTTACCTTTGAATTCCCTTTCCCTTTTTACCCTTCTCCATCTCTTGTTTCCCTCCCCATTTATACAAGTTATTCCTACTCCCTAATATCCAACCTCTATTTTGCTCATTAGTTATACTTTGGGTTTCTCACACAAGAGAAAAAATGTGATACTTAAACTTGTAAATTTGATATATTTCACTTAGGATTAGGACTGTTTTGCTAATTACTAAGCAGACCAAAACTAGAAGCAATTCCATTTTCCCCTCTTTTTACATGTTTCACGTTTTCTTTGTGCAGTATCATGGTACTTTCTTACTTTCAGACATATCCTACTTTGAAATGGAAGAGATTCAGCCTCCTTCAGCACAAGCTCAGGGGTTAAAGCCTTCCTGGTGGAGGCAAGCAATGGTTACCAGAAATGGGGTGCTAGAGTGGCACAAATCAGAAAAGGCAAAACATGTAAAGACCCAAGGAAGCAAAAAATTAATGTTACTAGAATGTACATGTCTCCTTCCTCGTTAATATTTAGTGAGTATTTACTAAGTAACACTACACTGTAATAAGTACTAGTGCGTCATTTATTTCTTAGTATATCCATTTTAAATAGATTCTATTAAATTCTTTCATTTTCTGAAGCAGAAATATGTGTAAAGAAATTTGTCTCACTTGCCTAAAATTATTGAAAAAATGATTAAATGAAGAGTCACTTCAGGAGATTCTAGATTCATAACTTACACCTTTTAACTATTTACCTGCATCACACAACAGTCAGCTGTGTTTACTTTCACTTCTGTTCTAGAAGACAAAACAAATTTCCACATCACTTATGTGTGTCATGGACATTTCATACATTGATTTATTCAGGTTGCATAGAAAAACACATAGACTATGTGGCCTAAAAAGAAGTGGAGCATATTTTTCATAGTTAATAGAGGCTAGAAAGTTCATTCTAAGGTGACGATAGGTGTTTGTGATCTTTCTGGGTACCATAACCTCCTTTTTGTATATGTGTGAGACAAGAGAAAGTAAGATTTCCGATGTCTCTTATGAGGGAAATCATCCCAGTATATGGATCCCACTCTCATAATTTTATCTATTCCTAATTATACCCAAATGTTCCATTTCTACATAAATAACATCATGTAAGGCATGGGGGCTTCATAAAGGACATAAGCATTCAAACTATCACATGTCACTTCAATCCCCTAAAATTTCTTGTGCTTCTCACACCCAAACCATGTGAATAAAATATTGCCATTGAATTCAGAGTTGACAGTGAAGTGAGCATAGGGGTTTGCAGCTGTTGAGGTATGAGTAATTGGCTTACATAAGTGTAGGGGCTGAGAGTGTTAAGACCTGCCCTCAGAGATCTGAATATATAGGAAAAGCAAAGGCACGGTAGGTTTGGGTCTTAAGCATTTCATAGGTACTTCTCATTTTATCTCTGGGTCCCAGTCAAAGTCGGAAGACCTGAGATTGTAGGTGAACCACTGGTGTATGTTTCACACATATATGTATAATTTCCAGTGCCTTACTATTAAAAACTATTTTATGACAAACATATTTGTGCTTAGTTTTTTAAGGTTTACTTCAATTTTGATTACTTGAAAAATCATTCTGGATTACGGTGGAATCTTATAATTAATATTATTTACTCTGAAATTTGAGTGTTTTATAACTATTAACACCTGAATTAATTTTTGTGAATGTACTGATGTTATATTTCTATGACCAATATAAGCTATAATATTTTGCCATAGTTATTGCTTTCTTTAATTTTGAGAAATACATTACTGGAAATGAGCCAATTCAATTACACAGCTTGCACTTCTTAACAATGTAAGAAATTTCTAAAACATTGTGATCATCTATTTTTATATATATATATACACATCTATATCTAACATAATATCTATATAATGAAAAACTAAGTAACATTGTATTATCATTTCTCGTACATATATATATACACATACATATATATATATATTTGATAAGAAAGTCATTATGAATATCAAAATATGCCTTTCTACTTTAATCTCCTTTGGTTCAGTGAACCATTTTTAATGTCATATTCTCAAGAAAAAAAATGCAAATTCACACTTTTCAAGTGGAAATAATGTGCCTCTCAGTAGTAGAATGATGTTGCTAAAACATTTTCATCTTACAGATCTCTTATTGAATAGCCAAAAGAATTTATGCCTTTATCTGTTATGTTTATTGGAAACTAATATATTAGAAAAATAACAATAAGGAATTAAATATTTATAATGATATTTAAATGACTACATTAATGACATTATAGGTTAAAATAAACAGCATGTTCGTATGTGTTTTTAAAATGTGTTTTAAAATGAGTTTTCCTCTTTATATTTTTCTAAAACATTTAGAGACAAGAGTGATATTTGTTCAAGAATTCTTTTAATTGTGATTCCTGGATAATACAGTGATTTTCACATGATCTTCTCTATCCAATCTGTTATGATCTTTATCAATTAGCAATAATCACATCTCAAATAAAACTTATTGGCTATGATACTAAGATACTGCCACTAAACAAAGCTGTTTTTAAATATCTCAAAACAATTTAGTCTCACATAGATAACATAAATAAGTAGTTAAGGATTAAAAGTATACCTGAATAACATTTTTGACAATCATAAATACATCCTCTGATACTAAACCAAACCGGACTACTGCTGAGTTTCCTAAATTTGAATGGCAATGTAAATTCTGAACTCCATAGCACATGTGTTTTACTTAGTGAAATAAGTATTTATTGGATCTTGCATTTTGAGTATATCTGTTATTCATGAAGGATTTTCTCATATTGTTAAAAATAATTTAAAAATAATAGTTCAGTGACTATCTCATACCTTTCAGCTGCTAGCACACTTAATTTTAGAACATGAGAAATGTTTGTTAATATTGCCAATAATTTCAAAAATTTGAATTTTGAGGCATAGCCAACATCAAGGTGGGAAGTATAATTTTCCAAAATTTTTCCAAAATTTTTATTTCCACTTGTAATTTTATATTTTAGCATTTCAGTTGCTTTTTTTGAAGAAACATATTCAGTCTATCATTGAGAAAATACCTGCATCATCCTTGTCTGAACACAGATTCGCTATTTTTGGAGTAAAAATGCTATTCCAAGAAAAAGGCAGCAAGTATACTTTGCAAATTAGGTACAAATTGTTTGTTTTGTTTTGAGGCTACCACTGTAAAGGGTATAGATCTGGAACTTAAATATTCATATGCACTTCTCACCTTATCTGAGGATATTAAGGAAATAATGTATTGAGTTTTCAACATTTGATAACAGTAAATATTTATTACTTCATTGAGAGCATTCAAAATCAAGCAGGATTTTTTTTTCCTTTTTTCTTCAAATGTGTGACAATAAAGAGACAAATATCTACCAGGATGTATGGTGTCTTTTCCCTAATTTGTAGTAAGATGCCAATTGTTTTGGATACCTTTTTGTATCATTAATGCCTGTGTCCACTCATTGGGGAAAAAAAGTACACCATATTGCACTATTATGAAAATGATGTAACATTCACAAATTTCCTGAAGGGTCTTTGTGAACCCTGTGTCTACCATGCAGACTTTTGGAAATTACTCTCCTGGAATGGAATAAGAATGTTATTTATTTTCCCTGTTTTGAATCGTGTAAACTCCCTCACCTCTTTCTGCCACTTTGGGGTATTCTATTAAACAAAGCGAAGCTCAATAGCAAATTCATATAGAATTTAGTATAAGCAGTAAAATGTTCTTTATAAACTGGGTATGGTGGTGCGTGCCTATAATCTCAGCACTTGGGAGGCAGAGGCAGGAGGATTTCCCTGAGTTTGAGGCCAGCTGGGGCTACATAGTGAGTTCAAGTCCAGCCTGAACTACATAGCGAGACCTTGTCTCAAAGGGGGGAAAAAAAAAAAAGGCTTCTTTTGTGAGAATCTACAACATGGCCTTAACTTAGTGGAAGGAATTTCGGATCCAATAGGAATTCATTTCTCCAGGCAACATCTGTGACTGTCTTATTCAGGGAGAAATGATTTTGGCTTTTGTTTTCTTTAGCTCTGGATTCAGGCCATGCAATGACCAAGGCTAGAATTATAAATAAAATTAAAGAAACAATCCACTGTGGTGCTTTGTAATACTTTTTTCTTGGTAAATTCTGCATCATTCCAAAGAATAGAAGTGTAACTAATTTATCTTAAAAATTCTGATCTTAAAAATTCAGATCATTTATAGCAAAAGTAAGAGCAATTGATAAATTACAACTAAGAAGGAATGTGAAAGGTAAGTCACAGAAGCAATGTGAAAGGCAATCATCTTATACAAGACGGGGGTAAGCAGCGCTATACTCTTAAACTCCAGTGGGAAGACATATCAGGACTGAGGGCTGTGCTATGTGCTTACTCCTTGTATTCAAATCCATGGAGCCTTATTATTTGGAGCACTGTATAGATAAAAACTATGAAATTGTTTTTGTTGAGAAACTCACACCAGTCACAGGGACCATAGCAAAAGAGCAACTATCATCAAATTTAACAAGCCCCCCCAATCTCTAAAGGATTTTAAATTCTTCAGATTCTTCACATATTTCCTGCAAAACTTTGGGTGTATCTGCCCTTAGGAAGTGTTCTCCACCTGAGCCTATTTTTTTTTAATGGTTTTAAATCATGAAAGTAAGAAAAGGAATAAGTCATCTAGTAGAGAAGCTCGGGGGTAAGAGACAAAAGTTAGCATGTTTAAAATGAATGTTGTGACATCTTTGACCATGATGTATATGAGAAAAGATTGAACACAGGCAAACACAAGGGCATCCTCAAGGGCAGTTTTTGAGGAATTGGTATTTCCAAATAAATGTTAAACTCAGCCCTGTCTACCAGCTGCCTATGATTAAGTGATTCCTTTCCACAATGTAATTATTTGTCAAGGAGTCATATCGTATACTGATTTGTAAGATGTTTCCTCAAGACATCCAGTGATTCTGGGGCTTGCATTTGATCTAGTTCATTAATAAGACTCTGTGTCTTGGGCTGAGAAGCTGCTATCCTTTTCATTATCATGGTTATTTTATTTTTCTGCCACCCACAAACAAAATCAATTTCTAATTTACATGGACACCTCGCTGAGTTGACTGTAAAATGTGACAAATATCCTTTGCCTGCCTGTATCCCTTAATGTGCTATCTTCTGTGTCCTGATTTAAGTTGAGTTGTGTGTTCAAATATCCAACCATGACATCACAGCTCCTCAAATAGTAACTCACTTTTTAAAACAATTTGTCTAAACTGTCACTCAAATAATTGTCTTTTTCACTTAAAAAAATTCTGTAGCATTCGTATGTCAAAATTTGGGAAAACTCTGACATTACCTTGTCGGGACTTTTAATTTAACACCACATGATTGAATAAATGTATGAATGTTTACATGCTCAATGAACTGACTATATTTAGTTCATATCTTCAGGCATTAGCCTCTTGAAAAATTGATGCTCCTTTCTCTATGCTCCTGATTATCTTTTCTTTCTTCTTTTTTTCTCCTCCTTCCTTTTTTTCTCAATTTCATGAAAACCAGCTAAGAAGCAGAAAAAATATCTCTCACTAGTATCGCACTTGTAGTTTCAAATATGTCATGGAATAATATGAATTTCTGAAAATGTTAAATTCCCCCCAATTTGCACGTTAAGAAATATCTCACAGAGGGTACCTGACTTGCTTACTAATTAAGTGGTCAAACTTCTCAGTTATAAAGTAATTATCTATGGATGCATATGTTCATTCATGGAAGAAAACACACAGACACATATTTCATATCCTTGTGCTGCTTTAGGTATTATAACTGCAATGATCACCAGACACAAGAAATCCTTTTCCCATTCATGATTGGACATGTACTGAGATTCAGATTGAAAAAGAAAACAAAACATAAACTCTTGCATACATGAAATTAGTCAGAACGTGTCAATGCTTTAAAGAAAAAAACCAAGCAGAAAATTGTGTGATAGAGTGAAGGGGACATTACAAGAGACCTCAGCAGTGGTCCTGGTTTCCCACAAGCTAGTACAATGCCCAGGAGGTAGGGAAGTGGAAATTCAAAGAAACACAGAGAGACTTGAGAGAAACTGAGTCTTGGGCCAATCTAAGCTGCTTTGGGCAGTAAAGATAAAGAACTCTCAGAATGTCCAGGGTTTGTTCATTACAAGTGTGAGAAGCAGGGAAGCTGGGCAGGCAGTGGGACAAAAGCTGCTGATAAGAAGTAGCAAGCAGGCACGACTGCAGAATGAGGACACAAGCATATCTCTGCTGAAGAGAACAAACAGTTAATTCCAAGGGGAAGAATTTAGCTGGAGTCACCTAACGGTGACTAGGAGTAAACTCAGCCAGTGTCACTTCCTATGTGACACAGACGGATTATGGAGGGGAGAGAAGCCTGTGCGCATATAGCATGCTGATATTGGGCAGGGGTGTCTGCTAGAATGTAACACAAAGTAGGATATGGTGATGGAATGTAACAAACAGGGCTCCAGGTGGAATGTACATGCAGTATCTGAAAAAAGGGTTATTTCAGTTGACCTTTTAAAATCAGTGGCGAAATCAAAGCCCCTGTGTCTTGAAAGGCCCTGCGTAGGAAGGATTTATTGGTATTGATGGCAGAAGGGTAAAAACGGAGCTAGGGGTATGGAGTGGACAACCATTGGTGGGATTTAGGCTTCTTTTCTTTGTAAAAGGAAGTGGAGATTAAAAAAAAAAAAAAAAAGAGGTGTGGTATTGTGGGAGAAGTTCAAGCCTGGCTGTGCCAGGTGCGCCACACTCCTGTCTTCTGAGCAAACTCGAAGACCTCTGTGAGGCTGAGCTAACTCACCTAAGTGCGTAGAGGCTGGATCTAACAGGCTGTACCTCTGCCCCTAGTCTGTGACTCCTTCGCCTTACCCAAGAAAAATCACCCCACCATGTGTCTAGCCAATCAGATATCACCCAATGTTCTCCACTACTGGATAAACTATAAATAAGAAAGTGTCATGTAATTAAAATGCTCCTCCCAATGGTTGTCCACACATAAGCTATATAAGCCTGTGCATTTCCTAAATGAAGCAGAAGCTTTCCAGAAACCTCCCCGGAAGACTCCTGGTGGTTCCGCACCTTACCCTCCCAGTCTAAACTCCCGAACCAAACTGTGCAGACCAAGCAGCAGATAACAACATAGTATGATGTGGATAATATTTTTAAAATCACCCCTTTCAAAATGTGAAGGATATTGTAGGGAGAAGGGCATTAGCAAGGTTTTTTTTTTTTTTTTTCCAACTGACAAGAACTTTTATTTCTTTTTAATGACATTAAACACAACTGCTACAAGGGAAAAACATGATAAAGAAGAGGCACCAAACCTCAGTTTCATAATTGATCCTGACAACAATGCAAGTAAATTGGGGTCGGTATGAGATGTAAAAAATATAGGTTATTTCAGGTGCCTTTATCACAGGTAAACTATTTACACAGCACATTTTTCTCTGTTTTGTCGAGACCCCTATGGTAAGAATGCCATTATGAATAATGAACTTGGTAGGAAGTTAAATGCACAGAAACCTTACTCACACTTAAAAATAGTTAGAATTCCACCTGAAATACTAGACATAGAGGCCCACACCAAATATATGATAGGCAGCTTTGACAAGAGGTTAAAACTCCAGATTCCACCCACTACCGTTTTAAGGCAAACATGCCAGATAATGAGTTTTCTCTGGCTTTGTTTTTTTTCTTTTGGAAGCAACGTTAAGGTGGTAATATTAACCACTGCAGAGCAATTCTCCCCCCCACGACACTCCAACAGATTGAATTAAGCTGCCAAAGCTTTAGACAAACAGAATTATTTGAACTAACAGGAAATGTGGTTGTCACATTGTCCAGTTAACCTGTCACTCATTTGATGTGGCAAAGGCAATCCTCACATTACACATTCCTTTTAAACCTTCCTGTACCAGGGAGGCAGGAACATTAAGTCATGGATTTTTACTGAAGCAAAATGTCCCTTTACTCCTTGGGTTACCTGTGAGGAACTAGATAGCTGCAATGCTAGCTACTCCTGCAACATTTAATTTTAACTACACTTGGGTCCCAGAGGTGAGTGTCTGGAATGTCTCATTCCATCAGGCTAATTTAGGGCAGCATGGAGAAATGACCATGAAGTAAATGCCAATTATGCCACTGAAAGAACAGATTTTGACTACTGCCTTCAAATGGAATTTTACCATTACATTCTGGTTCCAGAATCTAAACAAAATGTCCAAGGAAAAGAGAATATTTGGATGAAAATACTAAACACTTCGAGGCATCTATCAAAATTTATCGGAGGCTTGAATGACCAAAGTTGTCTCAAGCCAGTTTCTAAAGTAGGGAATAATGCTTAAGACACTTACTCACATACAAACATGGGGCTGATGAAATGCCAAAAACAGGAAGAGGCTAGAACAACTATGAACAACCTTCACAGAGAGTAAAATAGCAGCAACATGATAGCTTCATCCGATGAAGCTGAAGACCAATATCTCAATGGCACTGGCCTATCATCAAGTCAAGAATCTGGGTAGGCAGCTCTTCAATGAGAGAGTAACACGGCCATTCTAAAGAGGCATATCCATGTTGAACAACATATGAGAATACTGCCTATAGATTCCCCAGGGGACAGAGTGGTCACTGGTGGGGGGGGCGAAGAAAGAAAAAAGAAAATTCTTGAAGAAGGGCAGAATCAACTGTCACAAGACCACAGTGCTTTCAAGAGGGGTTGGTCAGCAATATTTTATCAGAATTAAGACGTGTAAGATCGGTCAATACCATGTGCAAAATAAGCTTAACAAAGAATGAAGAAAAGCCAAAGTTGATAAGAAAATAGAGCTGTGGTGTCTCTCAGTGGTACAATGCTTACTCAGCATGCATGACACCCTGCATCCATTCCCCAGTACCTGGGGAGAGAGCAGGAAAAAAAAATGTATCATAGTAGTTTACAAGTATAGAGTGTAGATGGCTTGCATTTTGTCATTTATCCTATTAACAGGATTTTTCTCCTACTCCATCTTACTTTATTAAATATCTTGGCTACCAACTTTAAAATACAGATAGTCTGAGATTCAAATTTCAAAGAGGGTTCGGTAAAAGTGACTTATACCCTCTCAGAAGTCATCACAATTATTAACACTAGCTTTTAGTCTGGTAAAGAATCTCTTCTTAACAAAAGATTACAAGATCGTTTATATATGATGATTTCTTTTGGGTACCAGAAGTAGATTTTACTTCTGCATAGATTTGGGGGTTTTGCTTGAGCCCGTATTTTGGTGTTACATTGGCTTTCAAAGGGGTTAGTCACCTTCAATTTAAATTTTTAAAAAAACGTATCAATTTAACACTGCTTAAATACACATAGACAGACACACAAAATCAAGAGCGTCTTCATACTAAAAAATTTCAATCCAGTAATAGACATGTCTGAAAGGAGTCAAGTTCTTTAAATACCATCTTGTGGAAAAATAACTCCAAATATACAAAGAACAAAACAGATTAAGAAAATACTATTCTGAACAGAATGCTAGAGAAGGATCTTCACTGCTGATCAGAGGGGACAAATGGACTATATGAGAAATCTGGAAGACACTGAAACCCATGGTGGCTGCACGTGTTCCTCTCAACCCACTGAGTCAGGCCATAACTCTGCAGAGGTTTCTGTGGAAACCGGCCGTAATCTTGCATGGTGAGATTGCAGAATGCTGTGGATCTATGAACGTGTACAGTTCCCCTAAGGGACCTTGGTTAGAGTCCCCTGGGTCTTCTGTATGACTAAAGACACACCTGAGATAAATCTGCTTCTGCTGTTCTAGATGTGATTTTGACAATGTCAAAACCTCAGTCTTGGTTTTGGTTTGTAAAACAGGAATGATTTTGCCTGTTCTTTTCTCAACAGCCTTTCACCTCCCCAGAATCCTTGTCAAGAACATCTCTCTTTGATGAATAGGAAACAACTGTAGACCTCATTTCACAACTTAATTTATGTGACCCACTATTTTTCCAGAATGAACATGTACTGGAAGGAATCTTTGAATAATCTGAGATTTGAGAGAATACAGGTGTAGGTTTCTTACTGTCAAGTGTATTTTTATCAGAGACAGTTTGTTGAAAGCCACTGTTCAAGAAGAGGTCCCATCCCAGGCAGAAATGTTAGGGCTGATCTCTTCAGATTCAATGTCAACTTTGCTCTCATTTGGGGTAAGATTGTATTCTCTCATCTCTTCTCCAAGGGAAGAGAGCTTTTCAGTATCTTTGGATAAATCAGTTTTACTCTTATCAAGCACAGGATCACAAACTGTTGGAACAAATAGTGTAAGTCACTTTTATATGATCCTTTTCTAGTACAAGGTGCCTATTTAATGATTTAGTAGGAGTTAGTTCATAACCAACTGTTGTATTTAGTTGTAGTTTGAAGAGGACAGCTACTCATCTGAAGGTGTACAATAAACTTTTTTTGCAGGGGGGAGTTCTAAGTAGTATTTGACTCCTTTTTCCTCCATTTGCCTGCTCATTTGATGGCTCATCATCCTGCAAGAGTTCTTTAATCTCTTCCTCATGTGATGAGCTATTATCTCTCAGAAGCTCCTCAATCTCTTCTTTAGTGAGACTGAAAGGGCCATCATCTTCTTCTCCACCAGAGAGCTCCAGCAAGGAGTCATCCAATCCATCCTCATCCAAGGAGCTCCAAGAAAATGGGGGACTGTTTTGGGATAAGAAAGAGGCACCAGCAGATTGCTCAGAGGGCACTGGTGAGCACATCATATTGTGTGAAGCTGCTAGAGCGATCCCTGCCTTTGCCATGAGACCAAAGGGAAAAGATTTCAGCTCCCACTAGCTGTTCCTTTCCCAAGACTTGTCAAAGTGATAGACTCCCACCTTCCTCCAGAAGCCAGGCCAAAGCCTGGGTGAACCAGGGCAGCAGGAAAATTTTTTAAAAGGCCATTTAACTGCTCCAAGTGAAAGATACAAAAAGTGGATTCATTTACAGGACCTTTAGGGAACCACAATCCTATAGTATATAAAAAACTGGAGAAAATACCACAATTTTATGGCTAACAAAGAAACATAACAAATTGATAATTTATGAAGTTACCTAGGAAGTGAGAGGACATCAGAGGATAAAGCCAGTGCATTATAAAGTCTTCTATTTGGAATTTGAACGATGGGAATGAATTGCTTAAACAAAAGTAATTATATTGCAATATGAATATGTGTATGTTTTGAATAATAAAAATTAACTCAATCAGCCTAGTTAAAGCTTTTTACAATTTTTGCTTTTTATTAATATATTATTTGCAGTACATAATGATTATGTTCCTCTTGGAGAGTTTGTAGGTGTACATAACACGCTTCTATTATTTTTTTCTTTCACTTCTTATCCCTCTCCCCTCCCTTCATTATTCAGTCCCTTTTCCTTTTGTGATAGATCTGTCTCATTTTCTATTTTTTGAATTTTATTTTGCTCTTGATTCACATTATGGATTTCTTGCACAAGAAATAATATATGATATTTAAGCTGTGTATCTGATTTACTTTACATTATGGTCTCAAGGTGCATCCACTTCTTCAAATTACTCAAGTTTATCTTTCTTTATGACAGAGTAGTACTCCATTGTTTGTAAATGCCACATTATTTATATATTGATAGACATATCTGCCACTTTCAGGACTTAGCTCTTAGAAATTGTGCTGCTATAAGTATGTTATGCATGGATCAGTGTAATGCGATGTTTTTAACTCCCCTTTAGGAAGATATCTAGAAGGAGAATAGCTGGAATTACCATGTTTAGTTTTTTTTTTTTTGAGGAATCTCCAGACTGATGCACTCTTGATCTTCTAAAATGCCTTAGACCTATTCCATTCTCTAAAGTAGTGACTTTGTGGAATACTGAACAAAAATTCTGCTTCACTGGAAAAAATGTAAACAAAAAGAAAATGTGTTTTTGATTAACAAAATTAATGATGACATTAATATGTGTCTTAAAGAATTGATCTTTAATATTAATTGAAATAATTTGCTTGTATAAGAGCATATCTAATTATGGCTCATGAGATAGCATTCTTAAAATCAGATATACAGAATAGATGTTTAAAACTAAAAGCCAAATGGAAAGATTTGTCATATAGTCTGTTCTTTGACTTTTATTTCATTACAACTTCCCGAGATAAGTTCGTTTCTGTAATATAATGCACAAAATCATTTATCATATTAAAACACAAGTGGGGCCATACCTTCTTTGGTTCCATCATTTCTGGCTCAGCAAGGTGCACTGTTTTTTGAAGAAAGACTAATAATTCACTCACACATTTTTAAATCAATTATTTTTTAGATATGATTTTTGAAGTTGTGAGAAATAATACACAAGATCATGTGGATTTTTTAAATCCAATTTCCACCAATGATATAATCAAAAGAATTGTACAATATTACAACTAGATGTTGGTATTTCTATATCCAAGATCCATTTTACTGATTTTTCTTTTTTTGAGAAAAATGTTTGATGCTTTTTCATAGCCACAAAAAGCTTTTGCCACTTCCTTAACTTCTGGCAAGCACTAACATGATTCTTATTTTTATAATTTGCTCATTTCAATAGTATTATATCAGTGAAGCTGAGAAACAGGTAGCATTTGAGATTATGATCTTTTTTTTCCAACATAATTCTCTGGAGACCAATAGAAGTATGTATTGTAATTTGTTATTTTTTTATTGCTGAGTAAAATCAAATGGTATTGATGTAGCCTAGTGTTTGATGGGCTTATTGAAAGACATCTGGGTTGTATCTTATTTAGGGCTACTGTTAATAATGTTACTATGAAAATTTATGTTCAAAAATTATGTGTGCATATAAATTTTCATTAATTTGGGATGTGTAACTACATATGAGATGTGTGGTTTGTATGGTAATTGGCTATTTTGTTTCTGAAGAAACTGTCGAACTGTTTCTACAGTGGCTGTGCCATTTAATATACACAGTAGTGATATAAGAATTACGCAGTTTTCCAATAGACTTAGCAAAATCTAGCTCTGCAGTTATTTAAAAATTTTTATTAGTACATGTCTGCAGTAAGTTTACATTCAACTCAAAGAGTAGGAAAATAACACAGCCTCTTTATTTTTAAAATTTCCTGACTCCCTTCCACTTGCCTTGCTCCATCTGTCTCTAACTCCTCTCTCTCCATTTTCATTCTTGTCATTATTACTATTTTTGCTCATGTTCATGATATATAATATTTACATTTATTGTGGCTATTTGGTAGCTGTATTTGGGATAGTTTAATTTTTCTTCCTCTCCTCTCCTCTCCTCTC
>NW_022900917.1:78453862-78526977 GCF_012274545.1 Fukomys damarensis
TCCCCTCCTCTTCTCTCCTCTCTTCTCTGACTCTCCTCTCATTCTTGGTCTGCTGGACACCTTCATACTTGCAAGAGACCATCCCCATGTTTTATACTATCCATCCTTTATTTGTTCTTTACTTGTGCTTTGCCTTATTCAAGTGAGAGATATCATTTAGTATTTAATCTGTATGTTAGATTTATTTCACTCAACATTATATTTTCCAGATGCATCCATTTTCCAACAAATGTCTTGATTTTTACCCTTCTTTATACTCAAGTTGTATTTTATTATGTATACATATCATGTTTTCTTTATCAATTTATCTCTTGTTGGTCCTACAGGGTGTTTCTGGGATTTAGTTATTATGAATTGTGAAGCTACAATATTAATATGTAAATATCCCTGAAATATTATGTCTTTAGCTCTTTGTAGGATAATAGCTAAAATGGAAATAGATGGGAAAGATGAAATTTCTAATTTTAGTTCTAAGGAAATCCACATAAGATTCCCATAATGATTGCATTAGTTTACTTTCCCACCAACAATATAGTAGGGTTCCTTCTTTATACTGCAGTCATGCCATTATTTGTTATTCTTTGACTTCTTAAAGGTTGTTACCCTTTTTGGTGTAAAATGAAATTTTAGCATTGTTTCAATTTGTATTTCTCTAATGGCCAGAGATGTAAAACATTTTTTCACATATTTACGAGTACTTTGTTGTTCTGAGAGATGTCTGTTCATTTCACTCACCCATTTCTTAATTGAGTTATTTTAGGTGATCTAATTATTTTTTAGTTCTTTGTATATTTATACTTAAATATAAATTTTATATAAATTTTTATGGTTACTTCATATATTTTATATTTATATTAATATTGATTTTCCCATTTTCTAGGTTATCTCTTCACTTTACTAACTGATTCCATTGTGGTACAGAACATTTTTTATTTGATTTAATCCCACTTGTTAATTTTTGCTTTTATTTCTTGTGCAATTGGAGTTCAGCTTGATAGTCCTTGTCTATTCCCATGTGCTAGTTACTTTTCTCTATTGCTAAAATAAGAGAACCTTAACAGTGTCTTTCTTCCCCTTTTATCTTATCCAGATTAAAGGGAATAAGGGGCAGTGCCAGATCAATCAGTATAATGATTTAGTGATCACATAACTTTATTCCAAGCACCACACACTCTAGAATCAGGCACGTCTGATCACAGGAATTCAAACCATAGCATTCTGACCTGATCCTCAAAAAAATGCATGTACATTCCTTTACATAAAAGGCATTTAGTCCATCTCTAAAAATTGCCAAAGTCCTAACAGTTTCATGTTGCTAAAAGTCCAAGTACAAAGTCTCTTCTGAGATTTAAGCAAATTCTTATCTGTAAGCCCCTGTGCAAATGAAAGTGAAAAACTTCCAACATTCATTGGTACAAGAATGTACACATTTCCATTCCAAATGTTACAAACAGGATAGTAAGGAATGAGAAAAAAGCAAGAACAATATCTAGTAGGGCAATTACAAACTGTGCCACTATAAACATGGGTGTGCATACATCACTGTGTTATGATTCTTTTAGTTCTTTTGGAAAGATACCCAGCAGAGGGATGGCTGAGTCAAATGGAACCTCCAGTCCAAGCTCTTTGAGGTATCTCCATATTGATTTCCATAGTGGTTGCACCAGTCTGCACTCCCACCAACAATGGAGGAGGGTTCCTTTCTCCCCACATCCCTGCCAACATTTTTTATTGTGTGATTTCTTGATAGCAGCCATTCTTTGTGGGGTGAGGTGGAATCTCAGGGTTGTTTTCATCTGCATCTCTTGAATGACCAGTGATGTGCAACATTTTTTTTTATATTTACTTCCTGCTTTTACTTCTTTGTCTGAGAAATGTCTGTTCATTTTGGATGCCCATTTTTGAATTGGTTCTTTATATTTGAGGTGGCTGATTGTTTTGAGTTCTTTATATATTCTAGATAATAGTCCTTTGTCTGAGGAGCAGCTGGAAAAAAATTTTTCCCACATTGTAGGTCATCTCTTAGTTCTGCTGATGGTTTCTTTTTCAGTACAGAAGCTTTTTAATAAGATGAGATCCCAGTTGTTGATTCTTTCTGCTAGTTCCTGTGCTACTGAGTATTTGTTAATGAAGTCTTTTCCCATGCCAATGTCTTTCAGAGTTCTGCCTAACTTACCTTCCAGAAAGTTTAGTATTTCTGTTTTAATATTTAGATCTTTAATCCACTTGGATTTTAGTTTAGTGCATGGTGAAAAATAAGGGTCCAGTTTTAATCTGTGGCAGGTTGAAATCCAGTTCTTCCAACACCATTTATTAAGAGGCTATCTATCCTCATGTTTATAGCAGCACCGTTTCTAATAGCTAAAACTTGGAAACAGCCCATTTGCCCATCAGTTGGAAACTGGATGAAGATGATGTGGTTTTTCTATAAAATGGAATATTACTCAGCCATAAAGAATGAGAAAATGGATTCATTCATAGGAAAATGGATACATATTGAAAATATACTCCTAAGTGAAATAAATAAGTCACACATGTGTAAATACTGAATAGTTTCTCTGGTGTGAGAAACTGCAAGATACATAATCATGCATAAGATCCTAATAAGATTACTGACATTGTGAAATGGGAAGAAAGGGGCTAAAGGTGTAGGGAAGATAGGATGGGTAGGGGAAGGGTAATAAGGGAAAAGAAAGAAATGTGAGATAATGAAAAGATGGAAATAAAGTGTTTGAAGATGGGGAGGGGAGGAGGAGGTGAAGGGAGGGCAGGGACAAGGGGAAAAAATGAGAACAAGACCTGTCATGTAGAGGTACAAGATCCCAACAATGAATGTAACTGTGCTGTATCCCTAAAATGTACCAATAAACTCAATTAAAGCTGAAAAAAATCCAGTAGGGCAAATATTAAATTATAGAGTTGTACTTTCAGTATCCCCAGCCATCTGTGGCAAGTTGTGAATTCCAAGGTGCTTGGGTAGTTCCACCTCTAAGGCACTTCTGGTGGTTGTAGCTCCCACGGCTTTTTCTTGAGTCAGCTCCACTCACTCCTTGCAGTTTTCTCCAGACAATCCATGTTCCTGAATTCTCCAAACTTCTTGGATCTCCGCTGCATCTCTGGCACCACACTTACAGCCTCATGCACAAGGACACCCGGCCTGGCCTTCCAGGCCTTCTTCTGAAATCTAGGTGTAAGCCTTTCTAAGCCCACAACTCTTGCGGTCTACATGTGCCTAAAACCAGCACCACATAGATGACGCCAAGGACTACTGCCATCTGGAGTAATAGCCAGTCTTCCTTCTCCCTTAGTCTTTCACTTCCAGTGCCTATGAACTCAATCCAAAGGATAAACTTCCCTAGGCTGCTGCCATTTTGGAACATGATGCTCTTGCACACTCTCCTCAAAGGAAATTCTTTCACTTTTGCAGCTAGGAGGATACAAATTGTGGAATCCTTCTGTGTCTTTTGATGTCCTCAGACCATCTTTTCTAATTTCCTATTCCTTAGTAATCAAGACCTGCTCTGCTCTATCTTTGCAGTCCACAGCTTTGCTGAGCTTCCCTTCTGGCCAAACTCACATTTTAATCATTCTACTGGGCTATTTTCTCTTGATTCTCAACAGCGATCTGGATAAAAGCTCCCAACAGCAGTCACGCCACTACCTCAACATTAGACTGTCTTGATAATGTGCTATGCTTTGGCAAAAAACTTGTCAGCATTTTGCTCATGTCCAGAGACTTTGCATGAAACTGAGATCAAGTGCATCAGATTAATCTGGTGGAAGAAATTTCAAGGAATTGTAATGTTGAGACTATGGCATGACTATGGTTGGCGTTTTTTAAGCCACCTGTACCTTGAGAATCTAGAGAAAGCAACATAGAATAATGATTTTAAAAGGTTTTAGTTTGGCCAGAAAAAACATGCTGGTGAAGTTGTGATCTGCAAAGAAGGTGCAGAGAACTTAGTTTTGGAAAAGGAACATAACAATAGAAAAGATGGCTGGACAGCCACACAAGAACCATCAGGACTCCTCCCTTTGTAGCCTCAAAATTGCAAAGCTAAAAGACTTTCATTTGAGAAGAGAGTCTAAGGGCACCATGTTGCAGAATAGGAGGAGGCATAGAGAGTTTGTTCTGCCAGAATGAGTTTGTGGCACTTAAACTATGCACTTAGAATGTACAGCCAAAATAGAAGGAAGCCTGGCTACTGCTCTAGCTGGTAGCACATCTTGGTACTATCCATGTGGTACTGGCTTTAGATCCATGCAGAATATAAGATTTGTAGGGTCAGGATGGGTTCAATTCAAACTTCAGAAGATGGTCCAGGCCAGACATTTTGCCCCAAGAAGGAAATGTAGGTGATCTCAAAGGTAAAGGTATCATGGAAGCCTCATAAGGTTGAAGAAGAAACATGGATAGTATAAGGAAAGATGACATGATCTGGAAAGCTGCTAGGAATGAGGAAAGCCAGCCCAAGAGAGAAGAAGTGAGGGCTACAATCACTGGCAGTGCTTTAGAGGTAGAGCCACCCAAACCTTTTGTAGTTCAAAACTTGCCACAGATTGTTGAGCAAGCTGAATATGGAGTTCTGGAACTAAATGTTCGTTCTGTTGGATTTTGTTCTTGCCTTGGTCCCATTTCTTTCTATCCCACTATTTCTACCTTTGGGAATGGGAATATTTATCTTGTACCAGTACATATCAGAATTTCCTTTTTATTTTTGTAGGAGCTCATAGCTAAGAGTTTACCTTATATCTCAAAGGATATTTTGGGCTAGAACTTTTCAACTGTTCTTAAAGTGTTAGTAATATGGCAGCTCTTAGTGAGAGACTAAATGTATTTCCATGAAGGGATGTACATGAGTCTTTGAGGGTCACGGTGTAAATGTTGTGGTTTTTATATAGATGTCCCCCCAAAGACTCATGTGTTTGTGGTGAGGCTTTTGGGAGTTGACTATATCATGGGTGTGTGCTAATTAATTATGGGTGTGATAATTTGATTAATCCACTGATTAGTTTACCATAGTTCTAATTTGGATAATGGGAAACTCCACTCTAGATTTTAGTGGCACTAACCCATAGACTTATAGCTTGAGTAGAATAAAAAGGTGAAATGGAGGCTCAATGCTTAGTGCTCTCTTCCTGCATTGCTGTGGACTGTTTCTCCTCTGCCATGTCCCTTTGCCACCTGCCTTGGAGACACCCAACTATGGACTGAAACCTCTATAAACAGTGAGCTAAACTAAATTCCTCCTCCTCTAACTTGCTGATGTTGAGTATTTTGTCCCAGCAATGAGAAAGTAACTAAGACATAAAGTCTCTTTTGATCTTCACTCTTCATTCACAGAACTTCATGCACTTCCCTTTCAGAGTGTACTGCCTTCTCAGAACACAACACAAAGCCTCCCTGGCCTTCTGAAATCTGGGTATAAGCCTCCCTGATGGCACAACTCTTTAATTCTGTGTTCTTATAAAATCATCTCTCTGTGGATGATACCAAGATCTGCCACCAGCTTGAGCAGTAGCTAGGCCCTCTTGGGTCATGGTTGTAGATTTTTTAAAAAGTACCTGGATAGCTGAAATTGAGAAGAATTTCCTCATTCAGTACAGAAAATACAGAATGCTCTGGGGGTTCTCTTCTCAAAGTGAAGTCTTCTGCAAAGTTTTTCAGTATAAGGGGTGATACTTTGCTGTTTCCTAGGATACCTGAAGGCATCCTTACTATCGTCCTTATGGAAATTACTTGGATTCTTTTGAATGCTAGTCAATACCAAGTTCTGATTCTTAAATTTTCTAGGTTCTAATTTTATAAGAACTTCCTTTCCTTTTTCAAAAGTTTCAAGTTTGACTTTTGCTTACGCTTCTCATAGTAGATCTTACTAAAATTACTGCCTGAACATTGGATTGTCTTGATATTTCTTTCACCAAATCTTTTAAGCTCAATCTTCTAAAAAGTCTTGGGACATGAGCATGAGCTAAATGTAGACAGGTTTTCTGGCATACCATTAACCAACAGTCTAGCTCAATGGCCAGTGGAGTCCTTTTTTCCAGCTGAAAGCTCCTGACACTTTTCTCTACACTCTGTATTTCTGTGAGTGTCCTGGTCTTCACATCGTTGATCACAGAATTTATAGGATTCTAGGGATCCTCTAGCTGACATCTTCAAACTTTTCTAAACTTCTCTGAATTAGTACCAAATGTTTATGCAATATATGATTATATATATTCACAGATACAACACCATTCTTGGCACAAAATTATGTTTTAGCTGGTTTATTATTGCTAGAACAAAATGCTTAGCACTTACAAGTTAGAGAAGGATAGATTTATTTTTGTTCACAGATATAAGAGGGTTTGATTCATAGTCAGCCATATCCAAGGCAGGAGGGCTATGGTGGTCTGGAGATAGAGAAAAGAAAGAAGCAGGAGCAGGATATGTATCCTTCCAAATCATGCTCCAAGTGTTCTACCTCTAACTAGGACTCACCATTTAACAGAAAGTCATCTGTAGTGTTTCCAGAACTTAATCCTCTTCCAAAAGGCCAGTCTCTGAGCACATGAAACTCTAGGGTGACATTCTTGATCAAAACTGCAACAGGCATGCAACATTTTTTTCACATTTAGTCAAAATAGTATATGTAATCTGCTTGTTTGTACATAACCCTATTCTTTTTGCTTCAGAAGGACAATATGATGGTGCTTACCATACCCCACTACAAGACTATTCCTAAGCTGCCTCAGCCAATATCTACAACCTGTCTCCTAATAGTAATCAATTCCAAAAGAGGCCCATTGTCCAATCAAATCCTTTGCCAGGGCTTTTGTGCTTGATCTGTTAGGGGAAAAAGACTTATATTGATTGGCATACACATAGTCTTTCCTCAAAGTAAGAACAAGGAGCCAAATAGAGACCAAAGTAGAAGATAGAGACAGGCTATTTATATTTTATTGACTGGATTTTGTTTTGCTGGGAGCCAATAACCAATCTGGACTTGATAAGTCTCTAATGCAAAGAATTGCTTTTACTTTTTAAAAAATATTAACTTTATTGGTACATATTAAGTATACATTATGATCACATTCAACCTTGGGAATTTGGACCTGTACATGATATATTTTAATTCTTGATGTTTTTCCCAATCCCCATTCTTTCCTTCATTCCTTCCTATTTACAAAAGCTTTGTTTCTGTTTTTTCCTTCTTTTCTCATACTTTTTTTTCCTTTTTACCTTTCCCCAACTCTCTAATTCCCCTTCCCTTTTCAACTTTTGATTCCTATTCACATTATCTGTCATACATTTTGGTGTTAACTTACACTTTAAGTTTCTCACACCGGAGAGACAATTAGGTATTTGCACATAATGTGTCCTATTTATTTCACTTAAGAGTTTGGCCTCAATATGCATCCATTTACTTATACATGTCTCTAGTTTATCATTATTTATGGCTGAGTAGTACTTAATTTTATTAAAAAAAATATATCTTCTTTTTCCAGTCCCCACTTGATGAGCATTTGGGTTGTTTCCAAGATTTAGCTATTACAAACTGTGCCACTATAAACATGGGTGTACATATATTACTGTGGTATGATCCATTTAATTTCTTTTGAGAAGATACCCAGCAGGGGAATAGTTGGGCCAAATTTGGAACCAGAAAAGACCTAGAATAGAAAAGCAACTCTAGAAAACAAAGACAAGGTAAGGGGTATCATAATCCCAAACCTGGAATTATACTACAAAGCTACTGTGATAAAACCAGCATGGCAAAGAAACAGACAGGAGGATAAGTAGAAAAGATTAGAAGATGCAGACACAACTCCAGACATACTCAGCCACCTCATCTTTGACAAAGAAGCAAAACACCCTCACTGGAGGAAAGATGGCCTCTTTAATAAATGGTGCTGGAAAAACTGGATTTCAACTTAACAAAGGTTAAAAGTAGACCCATGTATCTCACCAGGCATTACACTAAAATTAAAATGGATCAAAGATCTAAATACCAAAACAGAAACACTAAACCTTCTAGAAGATAGATTATGTAGAACTCTTGAAGATATTGGCATAGG
This sequence comes from Fukomys damarensis, assembly GCF_012274545.1. NCBI lineage: Eukaryota > Metazoa > Chordata > Mammalia > Rodentia > Bathyergidae > Fukomys > Fukomys damarensis. The sequence goes on from NW_022900917.1 coordinate 78,461,924, forward strand.
AAAAGACTTTATGAGCAAATCCCAGTCACACAGGAACTAGCACAAAGAATCATCAACTGGGATCTCATCTTATTAAAATCTTCTGTACAGCAAGAGAAACCACCAACAGGGTGAAGAGACAACACACAATGTGGGGGAAAAAAAGTTACTAGCTGTTCCTCAGACAAAGGTCTACTATCTACAATATATTAAAAACTTATAAATATCAGACCTCCCAAATTTAAAGACTTAGTCCAACACGGGCATCTGAAATGAACAGACATTTCCCAAACAAAGAAGTGGAAACAACAAATAAATATATGAAAAATGTTCAATATCCCTGGTCATTGGAGAGATGCAAATGAAAATAATGCTGAGATTCCATTTTACTCTAGAAAGAATGGCTGCTATCATGAAGTCAAACAATAACAAATGCTGGAAGGGTTTGGGGGACAAAGGAACTCTTCCATTTTGGGTGGAAGTGAAGACTGGTACAGCCACTGTGAAAACCAGTATGGAGATTGCTCAAGTACACTTTTAAAATACATTTTCAGATATATAAAATTGAAAGTAGTATTATTTTATGATTCTATTTCTTCCATTGTTTAAATAAATCATGGTTGCATTTAGTGAACATTATGGAACAGATGATATTCAGTACAGAAAAATAGAAGAAGAAGGGCCCTGCCTCAGTAAAGTCACCATCTAATAGTGAAGTGCTCACTAACAACTTTTTAATCAGGGACATGAAAAATGTACTATTTTTGTGTAAAACTGGAGCAAATATAGGTTTGTAGTATTACTTAATTTTAGAGAGAAACAGTGCCATCGCATGGTACCTTGTGACCAGGGAGAGGCGCTCATCCTAAACATGGGATGGGCAAAGCATGGTGCATAGGAGCAGCAGGTAATAAATGCATATATTTATTTTAATTTTATAATTTAAGTAATTGGTTTGCTGAAGCATATTATATGTATATATATATATATGCAAATCAATTTCTATCTATGTACATCTTCTGTACAGCTACTTTACATTTACATCTATGTATCTATATCTAGAAAGAGATATGAAAGTCCTAATAATAAAATTGCACTTTCTAAAGCAAGCACACCAGTGTAATTACCCTATGGCTTTTACAGTATATTTTTGGTTAGATTCACTGATAATGTTGAAAATATCAGTACTTAAAATAATCACGGAATAATATTCCACTGAATGGAAGTTTATTCATACATCCCACTATTCATACATGTTTTCTTTTGGCCATTTTTTTTCTTTTCCATTTATTTACTTCTAAAATGCATTTCAAATGGCTTTTGTTTAAACTCTGATTTAGGAACTACAATTTTTCCATAATAAATATAAATTAATATAGCATCCTTCATTTTATCATTCCTCATTTGTGCACATATTTACTGTGTAATTTTCAAATATTGCATAAACATCTTTACTTCCAAATTCCAGTAATACGTTTTTACCCTCATGTTATTTCCAAGTTTTCTTAGGCATTGTAGTTATTATCTAATAGTGTATGCCCCATGGCTTTATTGTTCTCCAAAACTGTCTTCATTTGCTTTAATGTCCTGGCTTACTATTTGACTTGAACTTAATTAACTCCGTAGGTCAAATTAGGGAATGCTTTCAAAAAAGATGGAGTCTTGTAGCTCATGAATTCAGGAAAAAAATCTCCATTATCATTGACTTTTATTAATTTATTTAAATATAATTAATAATTTTAGTATAGAAAATTACATTGTTCTTGAAAATAGTCTGTACATAAGACAGAAAAGCAAAAATCTGTAACTCCTTTGAAAACATTAACGTTATTGTGAATTTTGTTACAATACCTTATTCTGCAATTTCTTTTCATTTATCTTTCATCAGATTTTAAAAGGCCTCCAATATATCTTTCAGTGTTTCTTCTGTTGTCTTCCTTCTTTTTATTTAGGAGCATCAATTCTAAATTTGACAGATAACCTGCTGTGTCTTCTATGTCTTTTTCTTTCTCTGAATTTTCATGCTTTTATCTCTTCACATAGGAGTCCTGATACATTGACCAATTAACCTATATATTTGTACCTTAATTCTTTCCACTGCCATGATAATCTCTTTTAATAGCATATGTTGAGCTGATTATTTGGCTTTATAACCTAGGAAAAGGGGGTGGAAAGAAGGGAGAAATAATTGAAATGTATATGTACATATACCAATTTCCTACAATGATTGTAATCATTATATACTGAAAACATGTACAAATAATTAAAAACATTTAATTGTGCTTTTATTGATCTTTATTTTTATTATCGTTGTCCAAATCATTTCTCTTGAGCATTATATCACTTTTGTTTTATGCCTTTCCCCTTAACTTCAATATTTGCTCCTCAATATCTCAATATTTGAGTTATTTACCTAGTATTTTTTCTCTTAATTTCAGATCATTTAATTTTGTTTTTAATATGCCTGCTACTATTTAATTGAACTTCATTTAATGTTTTCTAAACCACTTGAGGTTTTTCATAGTGTTATATCCCTTCACTGAGAATTTATTTTTCTTTCAAGTAATCAATACTAGATCATCTCACCACAAATCAGTCTGATACTGTTTTGATTTGAAACCCAGATTTAGTCTTTATTAGGGCTTTAGTGCTCACTCCTTTCTATTTTGCTCTTTTCTCCCCTTTGTAGCTTTTGGGAGATTTCCTAGAGTGTACTGTTTCCCAACATGCATCTTTTCAGACCTGAAAGATAACTGAATCATCTTAGACTTTCAAATATTTACCTAATTATGCTGCTCTATTCCACAGTTTCTCAGCTATGGTTAGTGGATTCTCTGAGAGTAGAAATCTTCACTTCTCTTTTATTTTTAATTAATTTTATTGGTACATTTAATGTATGCAATAAAATGATATTCATTGTTGGAAATTTGTACATAATTAATCTTGGTTCTTATTTTTTCCCGATTCACCTTCCCTCACTTCACACCTCTCTCTCTCTCCCAATCTACAGAGATTTTGTTTCCATTATTTTTCATTTTCTCATATTAATTCCATTCCCTTCTTTCCTTTCCCCTACCTCCTGTTTCCCCATCTTCTTTGTCCCTTTTCTTCCTATTTCACTTTATTATACCTTTTAGTCCTTATTTACACTTTCAGTTTCTCACATTAGAGTAACTATTTGGTATTTACACATCTGTGTCCTATTTATATCACTTAAGAGTATTGCCTCAATGTTCCTCCATTTAGCTATATATGTCTCTGATCTCTCATTTTTATGGCTGAATAGTATTCCCATATATATATATATATATATTTTCTTTATCCAGTCTCCCATTAATAGGCAATTGGGCTGCTTTCAAGTTTTAGCTATTACAAATTGTGCTGCTATGAACATGGGTGCACATATATCACTGTAGTATGATTCTTTAGGGAAGATACCCAGCAGGGAATAGCTGGATCAAATGGAACTTCCAAGCATAGTTCTCTGAGGTATCTCCATACTGATTTCCACATTGGTTGCACCAGTGTACTCCCACCAGCATTGGAGCAGGGTTCCTCTTTCCCCACAGTCCTGCCAGCATTTGTTATTGATTTTGTGACAGCAGCCATTCTTTCTGGGGTGAGGTGGACTCTCAGCATTGTTTTCATTTGCATTTCTTGAATGACCAGTGATGTTGAACAATTTTTTCCTATGTTTATTTGTTATTTCTACTTCTTTGTCTCAGAAGTGTCTGTTCATTTCAGATGCTCATTTTTGGATTGGGTCTTTACATTTCAAAGGTCTGATTTTTTAAAGTTCTTTATATATTCTAGATAGCAAACCTTTGTCTGAGGAAGAGCTTATGAAAATTCTTTCCCACATTGTGGGTTGTCTCTTCTCTCTGTTGGTTGTTTCTCTTGCTGTGCAGAAGCTTTTTAATAAGAAGACATCCCACTTGTTGGTTGTTTGTGCTAGCTGACAAGCAACTGAGGTTTTTTTCATAAAATCTTTTCTTATTCCAATGTCTTCAAGAGTTCTACCTAACCTCTCTTCCACCCAATTTATTGTTTCTGTTTTAATATTTAGATCTTTAATCCATTTTGATTTTAGTTTAGTGCATGGTGAGAGATATAGGTCTATTTTTAATGTTTGTTAAATTGAAACCCAGTTTTTCCAGCAGCAGTTATTAAAAAGGCTATCATTCCTCCAGTGAGGGCATTTGTCTCCTTTGTCAAAGAAAGCTAGCTGAGTGTGTCTGGATTTGTTTCTGCATCTTCTAGTCAGTTCTACTTGTCCTCAGGTCTGTTTCTTTGCCAGTACCATGTTGTTTTTATCACAATAGCTTTGTAGTATAGTTTCAAGTTGGGGATTGTGATACCCCCAACTTCCCTTTGACTAAAATTGTTTTTGCTATTCCAGGTCTCATCTTGTTCCAAATTAATTTTTGGATTGTTTTCTCAAGGTCTGTGAAGTATGCTGCAGGGATTTCAACTGGGATTGCATTTAATCTATGTAGTAGTTTTGGAAGTATGGCCATTTTCACTATGTTGATTTTTCCTACCCAGGAGCAAGAGATGTCTTTCCATTTTTGATCCTCATCAATCTCTTTTTTTCAGAGTGCTATATTTTTCAGAGTACAAGCCTTTGATTTCTTTCATTAGGTGGATTTCTAGGTATTTAAATTTTTGGATGCTATTGTGAAAGGAATTGATTGCCCATTTCTCTCTCAGTGAGTCTGTTTTTTTGCATACAGAAAAGCTATTGGTTTTTTTGGGTTAATCTTGTATCTAGCTACTTTACTGAATATGGTTATTAAGTTTAGAAGGCATTTGGTGGAGTTCTTGGGAACTTCTATATAGAGTATCATGTCATATGGAAATAATGACAATTTGATTTCTTCATTTCCTATCCTTATTCCGTTTATTTCTTTCTTTTGTCTAGTTGCTGTGGCTAATGTTTCCAGAACCATATTGAACAGGAGTGGTGATAGTGAATTTCCTTGTCTTGTTCCTGAATTTAGCTTGAGGGATTTCAGTTTTTGACCATTTTGTATGATATTGGCTGCTGTTGTTCTTTTTATTTCATAGATGGCTTTTATCACATTGAGGCAGAGACCATCGATTCCAATTTTCTGTAGGGTTTATATCATGAATGAATGTTGAATTCTGTCAAATACTTTTTCTGCATCTATTTAGATGATCATAGATTTTTATCCTTGACTCTATTAATATAGTGTATTTCATTTATTGATTTGGTATGTTGAATAATCCCTGTGTCCCTGGGATGAATCCCACTTCGTCAGGGTGTATGATCTTCTGAATTCTATTTGCCAGTAACATTAAGGTATTACTATCCAGAGCTACTCTCTATTATGGTACCATGTTTAAAACCCAGTGGTTAAGGAGAAAATGTTTTAATATCTGTTATAAATAGCATATAAATGCTCAGTGATCATAAATAACAATATTTTTCAGATGATACAATTAAATAAAAAAGTATTCTTTCATCCACATTTGAAATTTATTAGAGTCGTAGCTAAAATGTTTTGGAATTAGTAATAATGTTTTGATCTTTAGTATTGTTTTCTTACCTTGTAGAAGAATGTTAATTTAAAATGTACTAGAAAAAATGTTAAAAAAAATGGAAAGAGATCAAGGGAAAGATGAAGGTGAGTGGGAGGGGAGGACAAGGGTATTACAAGAGGTAGTAAGATGTACTAAGGAATTTGAACATGATGTGCAACAAGTATGTACTAATAAAAAAGAACTAATAATTCATATATATTCCAAATTGCTGATTTAAAATGATCATTACTTCTTGGGCCACAGATGTACTTGAATACTAGAATGCTTGACTACCTTGATCCTAAATTGTTCCCCTGAGTGCACCCCCCGACCCCATCTAATCATTACTTTCAAAATAGCTTTCCTGACTTGTTACAAAATACATAATAAAACAAACTAAATGAAGAAATAACAACTTCATAATTTTAGCACCCTAACATAAAACACAGCTTAGTGAAAAAAAAATCCACTTTCCAAAAAAATTGACAGTTTATTTCTGTTACATTGTAATATTCTATTCATTAGAAAGTGGTGTCTTAATAATACCTGTTTTCCCCTGTGCACCTGTTTTTCTTAATGAAATGTTAACTGTGAAATTGCAGCATGCAGCATTTCTAACTTGTAAGAGACTAGTAATAAGAGGAAAATTTAATTTGTTTCCAAACAGCAAGTTTATAAGAAAATTGTGATGTACTTGTGTACTTTGTGCCTCCAGTTTCATTTTCTTATTATTAATTTTGTCCTTTTTTCTGTTATGTTTAAATTTTCTGTTCAACAATGCAGGAATTATTTAATTTTATTTAATTTAATTTAATTTTATTTTATTCTTTGGGAGTATGCCCATATAAGAGCTGGATATGAACTAAATAAAATCAAAAGATGTTTAACTTTCAAAATTTAGTTATAAATGTTCAAAAAATAAGATAATCTTTTACTTTTGAACATAAGTAGTCCAGAAGAAATATTGGTAGAGTAATCAAAATTTCCCATATAATTCTCTCAATGCAATATTTAATTCTGGGACATTCACATACTAGATGCAAGTTAAATTAATTAATCACTATTGCTGAGTAATAATGTAGAAATTAAGTGAGTGCACACTTAAAATAGACACACCCCATGCAGAACAGATAAAGGCCAAATAACAGTGAACAATACAGTAAATTAATGTACATAGTTTTCTCCTAATAGGCAGAAATCTACTCACTTTCCAGAAGGGTTCTGTTTTGAGACAGGCAGGTCATACAGAAGTCCCTCCTGGAGACTACATCCTTGTGTGGCAGCTCTCAAAATCCCCCTTCCTTCCGCACAGCATGTAAGAAGGTGCAGCCAGCATTGTCCTCAGGCTGAGCTGAGTTTCAGTGCTTAAAACACATTATCTCTCTGACATCATAAAGTTATTTGACATCGCTGAACTTCAGGGCCCAGAGTGTGATACATTCAGAAACAAACTGAGCTCCTAGTGCACATTTTAGAAGGCAAGTGGATCAGTGGAGGATGTGAGCATGTGGGGAAAGGACCACACCGATGTCATTTCTCAGGAATCTGACTTTTATCAATGTGCACCTTTCCCTGGTTAGTGGAACGCCCTGGGTGTCAGTCCTGGGGCCCCCAGATGCTGTGAATGTCCCCTTGGAGACTGAAGCATGACCTCATAACATAACAGAGGAGAAGAAGTGGTTGAAGTCGGTAATCACGGCCCTCTTTATCTTTATTTTACTTTTACTTTATTTGGAGGCATTGTGTGTAAATTTTGGGCTGTTTTTTGATATCTACAATTGTAAACACTAATATAACCACTAGCCATGATGAGAACAAAACTTTTCTCATGACTTTTAAAAGTCAATAAACCTTAATTCCTCAGTGAAACATTTTCTTATTTGTGGAAGTCCAGCTTGATTTTGCATGCACTTAAACTTCATATGAGTGAAACATTTTTTCAAATTCCTTTTTTGTGTCTGGCTTTATCCAACCTATTATTTGTGAGATTCGTGCTTGTCACAGTATATTTTAATTGTTCCTTCCTTTTTATTTGTAGCTAGAACTCCATTCGTTTATGTGTTGGAAAACTTCTTTAGTGTGTCAAATGTCATTTTAAATCATGGTTTCATGACTTTTCCTCCATATTACCCACCCCACCCTGCCCCTATACTGAGCATCAAACTCAGGACCTTGAGCTTGCCAGGCAGACACAGTGCCACTGAGCTACATCCTGGCCCTGCATATATCTTTCGGTGGACACAGATTTTCAATTTTCCTGAATAAATGTGTTAAACTCCATTTCAGTCCATACACAAAATCAGTTCAAAATGCATTACAACTTAAATTTCAAAGGTAGAGTTAAAATAATTTCTAGATGAAAATATAAAGAGTATCCTTTCAATAACTGAGTAGAGACTGTACTTTTTGGATATTGAAAACAAAAAGGAAACTGTAGCTACTAAAATATATAAATTGATCTTCATTCAATATAAAACCGATTCATCAAAAATTAGCATTTTTGGGCTGGGGATTTAGCTCAGTAGTGCTGCCTCCTGCCTTGAAAGAGCAAGGACCTGAGTTTGATCCCCGGTACCCTCCTCCCTCAAAAAAAAAAAAAAAAAAAAAAAAAAAAAGCATGGAAATAAATGCTACAGTAAAAATAAAGGAATGCATATTTTGAATATATGAAGCACAGTTTATCATAACTGACCGATAAATATTGACTAGAAATTTGAGCAGGCACAATTCAAAGAATCCAAATGCACAGCAAGTGAGTATATGAAAAGAGGCTGACTAGAGTTAGTCATCAGGGAAATGCCAGTTGATACAACCATGAGATGCTTTTTCACCACCACTAGAGATGCTAAAGTCAAAACAGAGATCGAATGTTGGCAGAGATCTAGCACTAATGTGAATGTGTATAAGCACCTTAGAGATTCACTGCCGTACCTTAACGAGTTAATCATATACTGGATCTATTCCATGTCTTATTATTTCAAACTTTAGATTTTGTTCAAATATTGTTTTCAAAAGAAATCAACATTCATTGATCTTGCACTAAATATGAGATGATATGCAAATCAAGTCACTTTCTCTGTATTGTTCCATTTATCTTCCTGTTGATACCTGAAGGAAGAGTTTGTTGTCTACCATTTTGCCTATGTACGAACTCAGGCCATAGGAAATCAAATTGCATGCCAGGCACTTGTCATAGCAAGGATTTTATCTCAGTGAAGAGTCAGGGTCTTACTAGTAGTGACTAAACCACTGAATGATTTGAGGCATTTCCTAGTGGAGAGAGAAAAATGCAGAAAGTGTAGTTTAACACACTTGACTTGGGATCTTTGTTTTGTTTCCTCTAACTGAGCAAGTTACTTAAGCTGCCAGGAGCTCAGGGTCCCATCTGAAATGAGGATGGGTGTGATGTCACAGAATGGTGGGGTAAAGTGGGTGACATATGCAGAGATTAGCAGATGATTTGTATTTAATGATTCAAATATGCACATGACATTTTTTATACTTTTTTAAACACATCCTTCTTTTGGTATATTTTTACTTTGTCACATTGGACTCAAGTGCCTAGAGTTTAGAGAAAATTTTAGTGTTTGGGATAATGTTGGAAAACCAGTTTCAATTATTTTTATGGAGTCTAGTTGAGGAAAACACAACACCATATTTATATGTGCAGATCTTCGGAATCCCTGAACCTGAGAGTTTATATGCTAGATTTGGTGCTTTCTGATTTTCCACCAGATTTTAGTAGGAGCCAAAGATAATTCATGGTTTGATAGGTTTCACTAGCTGGTAAAGTAGCTTAGAATTGTCACTCTACAATTATGAAGAGCATTTTAGATACACACGATTATTTGAGAAAAAGGAAAACCCAGCAGGCTAAAGAAAGTCTTTAGACAGATGCTGTCATACAGTAACTGATAAACTGAGAGATGAAGGAAGTGTAAGAAATAAAAGGAGAAAGAAAAAATTGCAGCAAAGACAAGCTAAAAGACCCAAGAAGAGCTATTGGCTCCAAAGTGCCAAAAGCAGCTTTCTCTTAAGGAGAAAAGGTACATGAGGTGTTAAAGGGAATGAGGAAGCTAAAGCCCTGCTATTCTCGGGATCCAGTCTTTGAGTCTGCGATCACAGATCTATTTTGTGCTTGCACAAGGTTCCTATTCAAGAGGCCAATTTCCCCTTGATAGTAATGTTTTGCACTGTAAACAGATTTAATGGGCTTCATAATTGCAGGGTACAGAAGAATGTAGGTAAGGATTGCAACTCAGGGGAACATGTCCACATCCCTTCTTCAGGGACAAGGAAAGGAGTGGTGGAAAAGAGGATGAAAAGCAAAATCAAGATATGTTATATGCATATACCAACTCTCCAAGAGAAATTCAGTCGATACATACTGAGGTGTATTAATAAAAACTAAAAATTGGAAAACAATAGAAAATTAAAAGGATCAGTGTTCAGAATTATACAAATCTTTCTATTCAATCAATATTTTGATTATTTTCATGGCCAAGACTCTGTGCCTAATGCTCAAGTACACTGAAAAAGAAGATGGAAAGGAAAAGATAACACAAACCAAGAAGGTGTTCTAGGGAGAGTTTATGTGAGAGTCAACAAGGGAAGGGTGTTGCATCCCCTAGGTAAAACCTGTTGGTAGATGTGTGCAAGTGCCCCAGGTCAAAGAAATGACAAGTAAGAAATGAAGAAACATGAGATTGGATGGTGCATTTGAAGGATGGTGGAGAGGCAACTTGTCAGCCCCAGGGGCTGGGGAAGAGTAGAGAGTTTTCAGTGGTCCGTAACTGATGATGCTGTGAGAAGGTGGGGAGTCAGCGGCAGGAGATGGGTCCCTAGGGACAGGCCTTTGAAGGCTGCATCTCCACTGGCCCTTTCCCCCATGCTCTGCTTCCCAGCCACCGTGAGGTGAGCAGTTTTGCTCCACCATACACTTCCTTACAATGCTTCTGCTTTGGAGCCACGAGGGCATGGACTGAAACTTCTGAAACTTCAAACCCAGTGAGCCTCTCCTTTTATCTGTGGATATCAGGTTATAATGGTGAGAAAGCAGCCCAATTTTGTTTCCAAAATGTCACCATTGTAATAAACATTACTCCTTACTCATGACCCTTTCTGCTATTCTTTTATTTTTAGTAGATTACCCTGTATTTGATAACTATAGTATTCTTTCCATTTTCCTCCCAAAACAATTGAAGTCACAGCTGACACTACTCTCGAAACTAGTGATTCCTTTTTACTTATAAAATAAAATCACCTCAACTTTTGGATCAAAACACCTATCTCTGCATTATTCCATTTTTGTATTTTGAGACAGGGTCTTACTGATGTAGTGAGACTGACCTAGAACTCACTGGGTAGCGCAGGCTGGATTTAGCTCAGCAGTTCGGTGGCCTGCCTTGCAAGCACAAGGACCTAAGTTCAATCCCCGGTACACACACACACACACACACACACACACACACACACACACACACAAAAAAAAAAAAAAAAAAAAAAAAGAAAGAAAGAAATCAGGGAGAGACTTATTTGACTCTGTTTGGGATATAAGCCATAGATAATATTATATTTCAACACTTCTGGACATTATGCTATGCATTTTCATGTTATTATTATTTCAAATACAAGTATTTTCATTGTTATTTGAATCCAGATATGGAAACAGAGGCCCAGCAAGGTGAAGTGTTTAGGTAACTTGTTCTGGATTATATACCAAGTAAATGGTAGATGTAGGAAGAGAAACACACTAACTTGATGAGCATCTGCTGCCAGGGGGAGAGAGGGACTGGCTTAGGTGTGGGAGCTGCTACAAAGCAGCCATAATCCCAGATCTTCAAATGTCATGTGTCTAGGGTCAGAGGACAATGAGAAGAATGTTAGGAAGAATGTTTGTGAAGGCAAAAATATTCTTCAGCTCCAGCCAGCAAACCCTCACCTTAGTAAGGGTTATCTGTACATTTTGACAGTTCCACTTAATTGTGTTCAGTTTCTTTCTGAAGTCTGAAATGTATAAGATTACATAGGAGATGCTATGAAAAATGTATCTATTTTTACCTTTAATTCACAGTTACTGAACAGAGAATTTTAGGTTTGCCTTGTGGAAAATCCTTTCTAAGCCATTTTAGGCCTTTTATTCTTAGCAACCATCTGGTAAGAAGCCTGAGTTTTGAGTTGGAAACTTTTGATTTTTCCTGTTTCTCTTTATTTATTTGCTTTTATATTGTTTTTAAAAATCTTAGTTCTTTGTTATGGTTCCAAAGAAATGTACTTCTTTCTTTAAATCTCTACTTCTCGCATCTATTTAGCAGTCACTTTTCCTTCTTTTCTTCTAGTTTTCTTTGTTTTGTGGTGCGAGAAAGTGAGCCAGGGCCTCATGCATCCTAGGCAAGCTCTGCCTCTGAGGCCCGTGCCAGCCCTCTTTTCCTCTTTATGAGTGAACTCGTACGGACATATTATGGACAGTATAAGATAAAACCTTAATATTAGAAGGACTTTCTACAAAGAAAATTTGAAGCACATGGAACCACGCTATGATTCAAATTCTGACCCCATCCTTTTACAGGAAATGAGACTTGAGTAATTTCTATAATAGGCTGTGATTTAATCCGTTTCCCTATCCAGCAGGAATACTAAAATTTACATTTGTGGCATCGTATGAAGAGTGAACGTATTTTGGCAGAGAAGTCATGTCGACGTCAAGGAATGTGAGACCATCAGGAAGTGAGAGTTACTCTTATTTATTTCTTATCACTGTCCAGATCAAACAACAATCGGGAGACTCTTGGCCAGGAGGGGGACTTTCATTTGGGAACAAAGGGCAGTACTGTGTCGGGGACACATGTGCACAGGCTGGAGTAGTACTGCGTGTGTCCAGAGAGTGAAGGGAAAGCTGACATTCTATCAGGTCAGAAAACTCTTCTAGGACTTGGCTAGAGGAAGCTCACCAGCACTGATCACCCAGCCCCCGACCTTACCATGCAATGTTCCTCTTGAGGCCACCGCGAACAGGTCCCTGGAGTGTCCCTTAGAAGCAAAAGCACAGGTTTAAAGATAAGGTGGGAAGTTTAGCAATATCGGCCCAGTGGGACAATTCCTGGAATAATTGTTAATAGACTGTGTTTTTTTCTTCATGGCCTCTTGGCTCCGTTTTCCATAGATAGGAGAAAAACGTTTTATATGTACGCTCAATTTCTACAACACCATGCACATTATAAAATCCATTCAAATGCTAGATGATTCTGGATATATCCACAGAGGAAGTCAAATGCAAAAGCACTGCAGTTGGTGTTGTGAGTGACCCGGGTGGAAGACACTTCATACAGAAGCACAGCTCTTTTGGGGCCTACATACATTCCCTCCAAGTTTTCCTAAGATGATGACCTAATTGGTGGTAACAGAATCTATTTCTCTGCTTCTTAGACTGGAATCACAGCTTGACCGTATCTCTGTCTCTATGAATTAGTTGGCTGTTTTTTTGTTTGTTTGTTTTGTTTGTTTGTTTGTTTTTTTAATCAGATGACAAGGGAAATGTCCTTTTCTTTGTCTGCTTTCACTTGCCTAAATACTGTATACTGTGAGGATTAAGTACTTCTTGCATTTGAAAAGTGCTCAGTAATTCTTCCTACTGTTCGCATTGATCTGCCCACTTGCCTATAGGTATTTGGAATATGGATCATTTTGCTGAGCTCCCTCCCATCTTCTGAGTCTATCCCTTGAAGACATTTTTCCTTCTCTGGGACCTGTCATGCCTCTCCACTAGGTGGGGAAAGCTGGATCTAGTCCCTTCTTAGGGATTGCAAATCCTTCTTTCTGCTCTTTAAAAAATGCCAAGTAGTCTCTCTCTGTTTGAGCTCTTCCTACTTTCAAAGTAATGAAACTGATTTTCTTTGCTTGTGATACAGGAGCAAATTCCTTTCTAAAAGTTTAACTAGAGAGCCTTTTTATCATGACAGTTATTTTATTTTGAAGGGAATAATTAATTTAGTCTGTGTAAATTTTTATGCTGCCTACATAAATGGTTCATACTCTTCCTACTGAGATGACCTTGGTCTTATTCCATACAAAACTATAGCCCTGAAAAAGTGTATCCTGTTCTCTGCAGAGCTCCCCATTGAGCAACTGTACAGTACTTTTCTACCAGTAAAGCTTGAATTACCTATACATGTGCAAACAATATTTGTAACTGATGATCCCCTTCCAGCATCTATAGCAAGCTCTCAGACTCCTGGTGAAAGGCAAGGATTCCAGAATCATATTTCCTGGGTTTCTGTCAAACAATTCACCTTCTCAATATACATTGGCAAATTACCCCATCTTTCCAAGACTCAGTTTCCTCTGATGCTTCAGATTTTTTTTTGAAGGTTAAATGGACTATCTCATATGAGGTGGCCAGACCTGTGTTTGTCAATAAATCATAGCTACAAGTGTTAAGGAAGGGGATCCTCAGTTAGAAACGAAATGGTGCTTGCTCATGTATAGACAATCAAAGCTCATCAGTAGAGAAGAACTATACAGATGCTGCTGCTTGGCACCTCCAGATGATCGTTTCCAGGCCCACCTTCTCCCAGCAAATCCAAGGATGTTGAAGTCTCTCATAGAAATGGTGTGATAAGTACATATAACCTGTACATATCCGTTATATTCTAAATTGTTGCATTTTAAATCAAAATTATTAATACCATCAGATACTGTAGTACAGTGTTAAAATTACCATGGTACATAAATAGTTTTTGGACTGTATGTTCAGAAGATAATAACAAAAAAATAAAAATCTCTCCTTGTTCTGTACAGATGCAATATTTCTGTTCATAATGTTGGATCTTCAGTTGATTGAATCCTTGAAACAGGAAGCCACGGATACCAATGTGACTCTCCTTGCTTTATTTGTGGTCAAGGGGGATGATGATCATTCGCCACAGAGCATGATATTCTGATGCTGTGGATAGTGTAAACTACATTTCTGCCTCACCTTTGCGATTACTGCATGTGGTGAAGAGTCATCTTCAAACGATCTCTCCGACCACAGGTTCCAGATCGGATTCCGGATACCTAGAGTAACTGTGCTGTATTCAGCTCCATGTTCCTTAAAGTTGTATTTGCTATCGGCTGACTCAATCCTCTTCATTCAATTGAACATCGAGGAAGTGAACAACACCAAAGGTAGTCAAGAGGTGCAGTTGCTCTAAACAGCAAAATTGTATTTTATTATAACCTTTGACTATAAACGAAGCCATTGACTGCCAAGTTCAATTTTTAACCTTTGCTTCTTTTCAGCTAGCTTTTCCCACAGGGGGGTTTTCAATCTATGGCAACTTGTAACAATATACATACATTCATTTAATCCTCACTGAAAATTTTGCAAAATATTTGACCAACTAACTGGAGATGGGTAATATAACACAAGTGTCCAGCTGGGCTAGCAAAAAGTTGAGAAACTAATGACATGTACAGTATTTATTTGAGCATATAGTGCATACCAAAAGTTATTAGCACATTTACTTCACACACAAAAGTATTGACTTCTGCAATCCTCAATTTCAATGTGTCCACTTAATTGGACTAAGAAAGGCTTAGTAGATTAGTAAAGCACCTTATGAGTGTGTCTCTGTGGACCATGTAGGAGTGACCTGGGCTACTACATATGGGCTCTGGTCCTTTCCACTCCCGGGTAATTTTCTTGCCCTGCTTCCTGTGCAGTATCAACGGAGCATTTTTGCTCCACCAGGTCCTCCTGCAATGATGTCTTTCTCTCACAGCCAGGCAACTATGAGCTGATTTCCTGAACCTCTTCTCACTGGAGATCAGGCTGTTGGGTAGGATGTCTCAGTGGTAGGAGAGCTGACCAAAATCTCATCCATCCATTGTGGCATCATATTTGAAAGAGACTCTTTCTATTTTCTTTTCCCTTCCCCCATCTCTCTTGTTCATCTTTAGTTAACATTAGATAATGAAATTACTTCTTAGCACTATATGAATGGAACTTTAATTATTTTCCCCATTAAGTTTATTGGTACATTTAACGCAAACAATACAGTTATATTAATCATTGGGGCCTTGTGCCTTTACATGATAAATCTTTACATGATAAATATATCTTGTGTCCTTATTTTTTCCCCATACCCTTGCCCTCCCTTCACCCCCTTCGTGATGCCAGTTTTAATGAAAGCTGTCATTTCCCTAGTGACTACATTCACTGAAATTGGTTTTCACATAAATTATCAATTAATTCTTTTAAAAAACTGTCTTGTTCTGTAAGTCAGGAAATTAATGTTCACAGAGATCAAATAACTTGGTCAAGGAAACTAGACAATTTTATTCTATGAAAGCCTAGTTTTGTGGTGTTAATTTTCACATATTCTTATTTTTTCTGTTATACTTAACATTTAAGTATTACTGCCATAATGTTTTCTTCATTTAAATTATTCCTTTGCCTTAGTTTGTGAAAATTAATTCAATTACATTTTCATCTATCCTCCTATTAAGTTTTGAATGTATGTTGAAAAATAAAGTACTCCAAATATACTAGATATAATTTGCATAAGGCTATGTATGTCATGGGAAGGTTGCTAGGATATGTTGAAAAGTAGTCCCTCATTATTGCTCTAATTTTTATTCATTTGAACACATTTTTTCCTAGAGGATTTTTATTTCCTCATGTCTCCATTTATCCATTACTGTTTGCCAGGGGACTCTTAAGGATTTTCCAAATCATATGTAGAGAGCTTGGAATCACACAGTCCAGGAGGTATGCTCATGTGTGTGTGATTAGTCATATATATGCACACAGGACAGAAAGGTTGAAGTGATCTTGCTGGCTCTGTGTCCCTCCCTTCCTCTTTTGGTAGCAGCACCTGGTTTTCTTCTAGGAGATGGTGATCCTAAGTCCGCATTGTTTAGGGGCTGTAGGTGCTATTAGCATCCCACAATGCATTCTCCTGTAGTAGGTTAAGCTATGAAAACCAAGTTCAAGATGGGGCAAAAGAAGACACCTCCAAAGTGTGCAGGAGCAATTCAGAACTGGGTCCTGTACACTCTGTATTCTCGAACTCCAAAGTGAGTCACAGCTTTGGACTCATGTTGGCTGCCCCAGGAAGTTTCCTGGGTGGGGGGAAGCAACATCAAAAATGGCAAAAGCAAAACAGAAAGAGATATCGTTTGGCTTCTCTGATTCTGCTAACACTAAAATCAAACCTCAGAGTAAGGTTTCGGTTGCTTGGGACCATAGTGCAAATCAGCAAGGTTGCATTATGTCACTCACTCGCTGTGAAGCACTGCTTGATACATATAAATCTTCCTTCCAGTTTATTAGTCAAGGGTGAGCAGCACTCAGGTGATCACTCTCCCTGCTCATTCCTTACATTTCTTGTTGAATAATCCCTTCCTTGGCACACCACCTTTTAAAATTCCAATCTTGGACTTCTGTTCCGAAACTACCATCAGTGGTACTTGAACACTGACAGCCCAAA
Source organism: Fukomys damarensis (assembly GCF_012274545.1). NCBI lineage: Eukaryota > Metazoa > Chordata > Mammalia > Rodentia > Bathyergidae > Fukomys > Fukomys damarensis. Next base: position 78,478,918 of record NW_022900917.1, read on the forward strand.
TTCTTTGCATATTTTTTCTGTCTGTTACCGGCCACTCTCCCAGGAGCCATGCTTATCATCAAGTTAAAATCAGAGTTAATATGGCGTTGTGTATCAGTAATGAGGGCCAGTATTTACAGCATGATTATTAGTTTTAGCCTCCAAGAATGGAGAAGGTGCTCAAACAATGCCAATACACTGAATAATTGCATAGATATATATCATCCACATTCAAACATATTGCAACCATCTCCCCAAAGTGGAAAAAGAATTATTTTTTTTCTTACACTTGGCACATTCATAGGATCTCACACAAAGAATATCAGGCATCCCTAGTGCCAAACATTTATGTAAATTTTATTACTCACTACCTGCATCCGTGGCTTACACAGCCAAATTCTTGCTGAAATTTAAACTAATAAACTGATTCAAATTATAAAGTCACAAGCAACCATCCACAACTAGAAAATGCCAGGTAAATAAGTGTTTCTATGCAATTATAGTCCTATGCATGTGAAAACAAAAATAGGTATCTGAAGAAATATCCCCTCCCTTAGGACCATCATTTGATTTAAATGGATGCTGGTTCTACAGTAGAAATTCCTTTCTGACCAAATCCTACTGGGAGCTGGGCCAGGCCTGGAATTAACCTAATATTTTCCCACTCTTAGTCACATTATCCTCTCTTGATGTCATTGTCTGGCTTTTAAAGTAAAGCTTAGCTGTACTCAGGCACTTACAATTCCTTCTTAAACCTTTTTGCCTGTAGACTTTCTCGTGTCAGATTTTGTTAATTGACATTAGGAAGGCTCTTTTATGAAATGAGTGGAATTGTTTTTTTCCTGTATTTTGTTTATTAGCATTTCTGGTAAGCCCCTTAAAGAGTAGTCTTTGTCCAACTCGCACTTTCTACTTGGCCTCAGACATAGACAGTCAACTTCTTAGTCACTTGGGCTGGTATTTTCTAATTCATTTTTTAATTTAGTTTGATTAATATTGTAGACAGATGATCACACAAAAAATATATGATTTTAGTTGGAAAAGTTTCAGTTAAAATTAAAACTTGACATATTTATTATTTTAGTTTAATTTACTTACTGATTTCCAAAACCACATTTTCCTCTGTAAAGCGAATTTTACAGTAATGCTGAAATCATACATATAACATTTCTTTCTTTATTGTTTTTTGTTATCAAGGATATCTATATATACACATACAGTATATATATACATACATACAGTATATATATACAGTATATACTGTTTCTTAAATTGTATATGAATGTGTAAAGTCAAAGAAAACATCTTTGTAGATTTGATTCTTACAATATACAACATACTTTCTGTATCATGATGAGTATTATACAGTTAATTACTATTGTCATTTTGTCAATATACTAAACACTGTATATTTTATGAAGAATAAGAAATTCAATGAATTAGCTTCATGTAATTTATCCTATTCTTTAATAGTCCTGAAAATAATTTACATATGCAAACCACATAATCCTGTTCTTCATGTATTAAAAATGTGTATTATTTAAGCATCATTAAATTTAATTATACATATCCTTGTACATGCATATACCTTGACTGTGAGTATACAATAATTACAAATTACGGACTAATTAGAGTGTTATTTATACCTGAAGATTACATACTAATTATATGTGAAGTTATTATGGGAAATCTGGCAAAGTCAAGGAAGAAATTGCTGTAAAATTATAAGTGTATGCTATTTAATTTTATGACTATTTATGCCATATGAAAAAGCAAGTCTCCAAAAATCAGACCAAAATGTACTGTTAATCTGTTGTCTATGTCCTTTTAATAATGTTTTGTCCTAAAGTGCCAAACAATTAGCTTGCTTATGTTTCAAGGATAGAGGCCTTAGGGACAGAACTAAATCTAAAATTTATGCCTCAAAATATAAGATATATATACATTACCATGAGATAAGATACAGAATAGTGGTTTGGAATTTGGGGCTAAATGGTAGGCATGGAGTTTGGGGGTCATTGTGAGTCAGTAACATTTGTAGTTGTCTAATGATTTTAATTATGATTTAATATATAAATTACAGCAAAACCTAATAAACAATCAGCGGCAGCAGTGACAACAATAGGACTTTGCAGTGTTCCGAGCCCCATTCCTGGTGCACATCTACTCTGTGAAATTCATCTTAGGAGGTACAGTGTGAATGTTTCCATTTTTGAGAGGAGAAACCAGGAGACAGAAAGACAAAATGTTAAAGCCTAGTCTTGAAAAAGAGAAGACAGAGAAGGGATCCTCATCGGCAAAGTCTGCCTCCCCTGCTCAGGCTTAGAACTCTCGTCATTTTTCCAGAGAAAGAAGGCCAATTGCTCATTTTTCCCCCATTTACTTCCTTTAGTTTTAAGTGAACCTGCAATAATCCACATCCTTAGATCTTTTCCTCTGAAATCTATGAAAAGAATCACTGCATCTATTTAAATTCTAAACATTTCACTGTCAGCTCCTTTTGTCCCTACCTCCTTCCCATGCCTTTAACAGCTGCCTTTCTGCCAGTGACATGCATTTAGCTTACAAACATAAGATTGTAGCCATATTGGAGAATCTTTTCTTACTGGCTCTACATGAACGACTACTCTATCATACCCATTTTCGCCATCAACTTCATGAAAGAATGGCTTGTATGGATCCCTGCAGTTGAGCTGCTAATTACACATCAGTCTGTGGTGCCAGAGAAGTGTTCTTTAATTTATTTACATCTCTGTCATCTAATCCACTAATAACCTAGCTCACTGTGTTTCTCTCTAACAGCTTTCTTGAGGTTGTATCGACATATAAAACCTACATACTTAATATATAAAAGTTGATGAGTTTCGACATAAATGTAAAGCCATAGTCTATTAGAACAATCAAGGTAATAGGCATATCCATCACCTTAAAAGTGTCTTGAATTTCTTTGTTTAATTTTGTTGTTGCCATTACAAGACACTTATTATGAGACCTACCATTAACTATGAGGTTCTATGTTTTACAGAAGCTTTCTAGAACTTACACATCTTACAATAGTGTAAGTTTATAGCCATGGAAAAACTAACTCCCCATTTTAATTTCCTATAGCCTCTAGAAACTCTGATTTCATTTTCTGCTTCTATGAATCTGACTCCTTTAGAAGATTTGGATAAGTTGAATCATGCAGGTGAAGAAATATTATGTGTAAAAATCCTGAAGCATATATTCACACAAAACCCTATTAGGACTAATAAATCTATTCAGTAAAGTTGCAGCATACAAAATCAACATAAAAATAATTGTTTCTATAAAGGAACAACAGACTTTCTGAAAAGGAAATTAAGAAAACCATCACATCTTCAGTAGCATAAAAATATAGTTCCTTTTGCCAATATATTAGCAATACAATCAACCACTACAGTTAATTAGCCAAAAATTGTAGGAATACAGTTAAACAGAGCTGTGAAATGTGCACTAAGAAAATTGCAAAACATTCATGAAAGAAACGGAAGAGGAGGCAAATAAATGAAAAGATGTTTTATGTTCATAGATAGAAAAAAACTTAATAAATGACCATGTATTCCAAAGTATGAATCAAAAGGTACGTCCATCAGGACTCCAAATTATTTTTTCCTAAAAAGAGAGCAAGACATGTAGAATTCATATGGAGCCACAACAAAGTAACCCATGAATGAAGAACAAATTTGGAGAATTTGTACAGTAATACAATGCTTTGGTTTACGAATGCTTCTGTTTGCAAACCATTTGGTTCACAAACAAAAAAGCATTTGGTGAAATTTTGTTTCTTTTCATAAACTCTGCATCAGGAGACAAGCAGAACCATGACCACCTTATCCACGCAAACACAAATGTGGCCCTATTCTCCAAAATTGTGAAACAAGTTAAGTTCATAAACTGAATAAGGTTATTTTGAAATATATTTCAAAACTCCAGTGACTAAAACAATGTGATCCTGGCATAAATAGAGACAGTCAGACATGTAACAGAATATAGTGCCCAGGACAAAACTTCATGCTTATCCTGCAGTCAACCAATTTGACAAGGGGCTAATCAATACATATTAGAAAAAAGTTTATGAATAGTTTTGGAGAAACCGGAGAATCATATTCAAAAGATTGAATTGAGACCCCATCTTATACCGCAAACAAAAATCCATCACCATATTTTAAAGCAGTTTTCTACGAAAGTATTCTTCAAAAGATCTTCTTTTCACATGCAGAGATTTCCTGTTTTCTATCCCCACCCCGTATTTCCTGGAACATTGTGACTTTTCTCCACTTGAATCTCTAATTTCTACCTACTTTATTTGCACCATCTGAGCTACTTTCTGCAAGATGATGTGTTTAATATTAGTCAAATTAATGTCTGATGGATTAAAAATACACTCTACAGGTGATTATTTCCTTTCATTTTCATTCATCATGCTCTGGAACACTATTTAGTTGTTTGCTAATTTGTATCTTTTCTATCTCTGGCTAGGCTACTAAAGCACAAGTTTCATGAAAACAGGAACTGGCTTTACTTCTTCAGACTTTCAACCTTGGTGTCCTACATAATGATGGCAAAAATTGGATACTTAATAGATATGAATTCTTCAAATACCTGAATGAACACATATACCCTGTAGAATATCAAAAGAAAATGGGTAAAGGATGAGGGAAGTAGGTATTGTGGAAAACAGTCAAAGTGATAGAATAAGGACAGGATTGTACCTTTTGTAAAGGAGCTACATGTGTTTCACTGATACACATGGACATGCCTGTGGTTATGGTGTTGCCTCAGTTCATGAACTTAATTCTTTCCATTTTTCTGGTTGCAAACTGAATTGGAGGAGAATGGAATCAAATTCAATGATTAGGTTCAATGTTGACCTTATAGGGAAATCTGATTTGGTCCTTGTCCAATTCAATTTGTGACTAGAATCACAGAAATAATTAAGTTTGAAAAACAAAGGTACCACTGGGTAATCATTGGTTATTCAATATGTGTCTATGTGTATGTATTTTCCAAAGGAATTATGTATTAGACTGTGTGTGCACAAAGTAATTATCGCATATGAAGCGATGTCTGTGTGTCTGTGCTTGTGTGTGCGTGTGTGCATATGAAGGGTTTTGATGGAGCACCTACAGATTTTTGTTTGTTTTTTATTCATTCAGTTTATTGGCACATTTTAGGCATACAAATGATAACATCCATCATTGGGCATTTGTACATGATATTTTCCATGATATATCTTGGTTCTTACATTTTCCCCCGTTTCCCTGCCCTCCCTCGTACGCCCTCCACCCTTCCCTATTTATGGGAAAAAAATGGAAACAGGGTTTTTTGACACTGACAACTCGAAGGGTTGAAAAATGGATTCACATCATTATCACCGTAGCTGTTCCAGTCTTCTCATGAAAATGATGATAGAAGAGAGAAAAACAAAGTTCCAATGTTGCATTTGATGTGATTAATAGTAATAAACAGTGTTACAATATCTAAGTGGTTGCTACAATAATAAATGTCATTGGTGATGCCTTTGACTGGAAGATAGCGAAAAGGAAAGAGGTAAGTCAATCAAAAAAGACAGAATTGTTCAGATGTTTTATTAACTCTGTTAGCCACAGGCCTTTAAATGTTAACAGCCCTTCACCTGGACCACCCTGCTTACAGCACAGATCTTCTAGTCAGAACTGACTCAAATGTGAACTGGAGTGACCACACAACATAATAGCTATAACCTTGACCTTTGGCACAAAAAATTACAGGATTCAAATATTATCTCTGCTATTTAACTGTCAAACTGTGACAAGTTACCAATATGCCTTTGAGACTTCTTCCTGGAGGGAAATAGAATTTCTTCCACACAAGACTGTGGCAAGGATAAGCTAGTACAGTGTTTTGGTGAAAAGAATGGAATAAATGTGTGAAACTCACAGTTTAGCCCATAATAAAATACATATATCAACTTCTAAACTTATCAGTAGAATTGTTTGCCTCCATTACTTTATTTGATATTTATGATTTAGGTTGAAAAGTGTTTTTTCTTTCATTTCACAGATGAGAATATTTTAGTTATGGGATTGAACTGTGAATATTTATGTAAGGTCCATCTTAATCTTGTCTTTGCTTTCATGTTTTAATTTGTTTATGTTTTCCATTAAGTTTATTGGTACATTTTAGGTATATAGTACAGTTACAGTCATCATTGGGATGTTGTACCTTTACATGACTTATCTTAGTTCTTATTTTTGGCCCATTCTTTTGCCCTCTCTTCACTGCTCCACCCTTCCTTATTTACAAAGGCTTTGTTTCCATGTTTCTTTCTTTTCTCATATTTTTTCTTTTCCCTTCTTACCTTTCCCTAACCCCTCCCACTTCCCCTACTCCTTTAGCCATTTTCTTCCTATTTAAAAAAATTAAATATACATCTTGATCCTTATTTATACTTTTAGTTTTTCATACCAGAGAAACTATTCAGTATTTACATGTGTGTCCTATCAATTTCACTTAAGAGTATGGCCTCAGTGTACATCCATTTAGCTATAAATGTCTCTAGTTTCTCATTCTTTATGGCTAAGTAGTACTCCATTTTATTAAAAAAAAAAAAACCCTATATCTTCCTTACCCAGTCTCCAGTTGATAAGCAGTTGGGCTGTTTCCAAGTTGTAGCTATTATAAACTGTGCCACTGTAAACATGAGTGAGCATATATCACTGTGGTATGATTCTTTTAATTCTTTTGGGAAGATACCCAGCAGAGGGATGGCTGGGTCAAATAGGGCCTCTAATCCTAGTTGTTTGAGGTATCTCCATATTGATTTCCACAGTGGTTGCACCGGCCTGCACTCCCAGCAACCATAAAGAAGGGTTCCTTTCTCCCCATAACCCCGCCAGCACTTGTGATAGCAGCCATTCTTTCTGGGGTGATGTGCATTAAACTTGAACAATGGTTCACCATCCAAGATCTCTGCAAACCTAAATTGTTAACATTTTGCTTCTCACATGGGCATCCTGTGGAGCTTTGACCCTTTATTTAATAAGTCCTCTTTCTGAAACGCTTTGTGCTTTAGATCCTGCTGACTTCTGCTGTAGGCTCATTGCTTCGAATTTGTTTATGCTTCCATAAATGAGGTCTTTGGGTTTAACATCTCTGTCATCTAATTGGCAGCTTCTATCCAGAAGGGACGTACTTTTACCCTCTGTTTTATGCTCTTAGTTTCTTTCCAGGTTCCTCACTATTTTGGGGAAATGCCAGTTCAGTCTACAAGGCATGTCCTCCTAAAATAGAAAAAGCAAGATTTAAATTGTATCATATTTCTCACAATTTACTTCAGTAGGCCATTAACTGCGTCTTAAGCTGTCCTCTATTTTCCCCAACCTATTTTCAGCTACCCAATCCCCATGGACACATTTATGGTCTTGTATATAAGAGCTCTACCTCATTTCGTCTTTTCTCTTCCTACTTAAATATGACTCTGAAAAACACAATGGTTGCTCCAGGATATGTGTGTCTGCTTCACTCACACACACAGAAAAATTCTGCTGCACCCACTGCATACCCCAATTACTCACAGTTAATAAATGTTTTGCTAAGCCTCAAGTCATTTTGTTACTTTGTTCCATCATTTCCTCATTTACTACGGACAGTTCCTGTGTATATTTTGAAGCATACGGACCCACAAGAGGTATTGGGGTAGCTTAGAAGACATAGATTGCAAATGCAAGTATGATGCCAACATATGAACAGATGTGAGACCATATGAGGTACAGCTGTGTAGAGAGATACAAAATAGAAAGCCATTTATCCATTCTCTTTATATTTCTTTTTTGAATCTATCTTGAAGCAAAAGATTTGGCTTTGTTCTGTGTATATGTGCTCCTGATTTGGAGGAGAGTAGGCAAGTGGTGCCTGATCCAAATGTAGCAATGCTGCACAAATCGTGGCCTCAGGAAATCCCCACAGATGCCACATATCATGAGTTTCTCACTGCGGTTCTTCCAAAGGATGCACCCCATTCACTAGGTTGGTACAACAGCTGAAAGGCTCTGTAACAGAGGAGAGGGATTTGCTTTGTGAAGGATGTTTACCTGATCTGTATTTTTCTTTCTTTCTTCACTAGTTAAATCTGAGGGACACTTTTATTTAGCGATTGCTATTATTTTGCCTTGGCCATGGCGTAACCTTCATTTCTAACAGGCAACTCAGATGAAGGATTTTGGAATGGCTTTAGAGATTGTTGGTCCTTCATCCTCTCTGGCCTCATTACTGATGCTGTGGAATTTATCTTTGGTTTTCTTTTTCCAACTCATAAAGCCTTCTGTATCAATCAAACCAGCCAACTCAGGGGTGACGGAGACTGCTGGCATGAATCACTAGGAAGAATGCTTTGAGAAGTTCCCTCCATTTGCCACTCCCACAGCAGCCATGACCTTTCAGCTCAGCTCACTTACCACGAAGAGGATGCAATCAGGCATTCCCTAAATACTTTTAGACCTTGTCTGATCTTGATGACGATGGCAAAAGAAGGATAGCTTTGAAACTACCACAGTTCCAATTTAGATCAAGGTCAAGAGTAAGTTCCATTTAATCCCAAGGGCAATGCTATGGCAAGGCTGCTCTTGCTTTAATAAACCTGCAATACTCCCTGTTCCTCCCCCAGTCTCCAGAAAAGCACACACAGCAAGGCAGGTTCGACAGTTTTGATACACTTATGTTAGTGTGTGCTTGCTTGTGTTATTCAAGGGGGGATATTTTTGCACAAGAGGCACTGCCATCCTGAGATCTGCATGGGAATGCAAGCCTGCAAGGAACTGTAATGGGAGACATCTTGTGCTGTCCTCTATGAGATGCTGTTTGAGCTCCAAAATAGTGAGATGATTTGCCTAGAGTCACACAGAGAATTAACACAATAAAACAGTGCCACATCATAAAAGAGAAGTAGGGTTTTGATGTTAGAACAAACAGAGCATCTGATCTGGGTTCTGTGCCTTTCTATACAAGTGATCATAGCGTGTTTTGTAACAACTCCAGGGGTTAAAGCATTCCTTTTGTAAATTATAAATTAAAATACTTAACTTGCTCTCCATATAATTCTAGTTATAAGAATTAAACAGTGACAATTAAAAATGTGAAAAAATACCGTCATTCCAACAATTCATGAAAAATAATATTTGTGTGATAATTGCTAATTGTTTATATTCCATCCTTGCTAAGCCCAAGCAGTAGTGCCTTGTTCTCTGAAATATGTTACTCTAGTGGCCTTGTCCCTGCTCTGGGTACTCCTTTGTGCCCAGGCCTGTGCCAGTATTTGAAAACTGTCTAACCTCCTCTCCTCGGTCAGGTTTTCTTGGTGACTGGAGAAGGAAGTGGAAATATAGCAGGCCTATTAATGCAAGGGCAGAACTCTACCTTCTGTTGCAGGGGGTCTTACAGTTGTCAGCAGCATCAAGAGGGGCAAGCCAAACAGAAGCATTTTTAAACCATGCCCACAGAAAGAACTCAGAAAACATGTGGCACTATTCACGGATTACTAGCATTCTTGCTGTGGCTAGCTGTGGTTTGTGAGGGATCTTACATTAGCAACAGCATTATTTCTCTGTCTTCTACAAAGTGCTGTTAGCTATCACATGGTGCCCCTGTTTCTCTAAGGACGGGATGCCCATTGGTCACAGGCTTCAGCACCTGAGTGATGCTCTACACCTGACGTCCTGTAACCTTCCACACGACACCTGCCAGCAGCGTTCCCATCCTTCAGGCACTCATCCAGGTCGGAGGCTTCCAGCATCCATCTAAACCTACCATGTCCTCACCTTTCTCCCTCAAAATTTAGAACCAAAGACATTTGCTTTCCTTAAAAACTTTTATTTTTTCTCTCTTCTAGTCTGAGTCTGCTCAGGAAGAAGCATGTATGAAAGCTGGCATCCAAATTATTTCAAACACAAAAACTAGTTTCTTGCTTTACTTTTCAAGGCCTGAGAGGATTTCTATTTGGAAATACAGTAGGCAGGTATCCAATACCAGAAGGGCTGGGTGTTTATTCTAGGGTAGAAAAGATTCAAATATCCTTCATGAAAAAAAGTAAGAAAAAGTTCACTTTTTATTTTAAAAGAAGTTTGAAAGTCTGTTTCTGAACGAAAAATCCAAACTGAGTTTAAAAAGCCATGGAAATTAATAACTTACAGAATTAAAACATCCTGAAACAAAAGACACAGCTACATTAGATGAACATGATTGATTATCTGTGCAATTTATAGTATTAAAAACTTCCAATTCTGACTTCTTCGTTAAATTCATGTGCTTGCTGGCCAGTTTATCGGTTCAAAACTGATGAGGGCACGTTCTACCTTTCCAAGGTTAGTCTGTAGAAGATTACTTCCTGCAAAACTTCCCTTCCAAGTTCTACCAATGCATATAAACTCTGAGAGTATCAGAAACATCTAGCAAGCATTGCCACACCTTGGCAAGTGGATAGCAAAATAAATAGCAAAAATCACTGAATTCAATACCAAGTGGATCTGGTTTTAAATTTTGGCTTGATTATATATTGATTTTCGTACCCTTTGCAATTTAACTTAGATTCTACCTTGGGCTACTCACATGTAAATGAACTATAATTACCACCTAATTACTTGTATATGTGTATGTTTGATGTATAAAATATAGAGTGCATAGAGCCTAAGACATTCTAATGCACAAGTCAACATAAAAATATAGCAAGACACTCACCAAAGTGAAATCACTTCAACTGATATAAAATTTGCCCTGGAAGAGTAGGATCATTGTGTGACTGTACTTCACTATGTGAGTCAGATGCTTTCGAACTGGCTTGTGGGAGGCGTTTACAGAAGTTTGGTCACACAGGGTAGAGAAGCCCTAGGAGATTGTAAGGAAAAGCCAATGGGAGATTCTGGTCAGAGCTCAGAAGAATGGAAGGGTGATAGGAATTCAAACAAGACCAGGTCTGTGAGGTTTCAAATGAGAATGAGGCAGGAAAGCAGTGTGGTAAAGCTGGTTGGGGGAATAATTGTGACCAGAACTCAGAACACAGTAATTATGACAGTTCTCAGAACCCCATTTGTGGACTACTTGTGAGAACCCATGATGTGTAGAAGGAATAAAAAGACAAGATCCCATTAAGCATTCACTACTATGCCTCTTTTCAATACCCGCCCAGTGTCCCCACAGTGTGTGTGTGTATTTGGTTTTTGCTTTTCCTCTCTTTTATTTGTCCCAAGCTTACTCTGTAAAGCCAGTTTCAGCTTTATCCTTCACTTGTAATTTTTCCTACCTCAAATAAATGTGAAACTTCACCACCGTTTTTGCTCGTTTCATTTAATTATTTGTATGAGACAGAAAGAACCTGGAAACCATCTCTACAAGGAGATTCCAGCTCTCAAAAACCTGGTGACAGAACCAGGGCAAGGAAGGTGGAAAGTGAAGCCAACCCACATAAGAGGCCACACTGGGCTGCTAACAACAGGCCCTAGGAGTGTGGACCCTACAGCCCTCTGTAATACACCTTTTACCAACGTGTGCCCTGGATACTGGATGTGGAGTGACGGACTTATTATTGTCCTGCTGGATTTTGGTTTTGTTCTGGTCTGATTCTTTTCTATCTCCTCATTCCTTCCTTTTGTAATGGAAATGTTTACCCTGTGCCATTTTACTTGCTTTGGATTTTTACAGAAGCTCCCAGCTCAGAGTTTACCTAGAGTCTTAGAAGAGTCTTGGACTTGGAGTTTTAGAAAAAATGGTAAAAATGTAGAGACTTTGGGAAAGGAATTAGTGTATTTCCATTTGTATGCAGGATAGTGACTTTAGGTGTACTGAGGAACTTCCTATTGTATTTCAAGACTTATGTATTTTTTAAATCAATGTTTCTACTTGTCAGGTTGATGAGGTGTGTATCCTGGAGGGGATACAAAGGGAGAGATGATAGATATAGATACACCCCTGTTTCAAAAGAGCTCCAGTGTTCACCATAACCTTTGAACATCTGTATCCAGTTTCTTCAGTCTCCCAAGGCAGACTCATTCACAATGGTTGCTCTTCAGTGAGATTCCAGGCCCGTGGCCTTGGGCTGGTACAGTGTCTTTAATCTCTCCCGTTCTGTGATTTCAATCTTCTTGGGCTGAGCAGCTACTGTATCCTCTGCTGGATCCTCAGTTGGGCTGCTACCAACTTCCGTGGGGACACTGAAGAAGCCTCTGCAACCCACCTTTGCCAACATGTGCCCTGGATTCTGTATCCCCTGACTATCCAGTGTGAAGACAGCCAGTGTGGACTCACCTCTCTGATCCTGTGCACCTACCTTTCAAGCCCCTTGACAAATTACACATATATTTTCTATCAATTCTGATCCTCCAGAAAACCCTAATACACACAGTAACTGGAAACCGCGGCACAGCATGGTGATGTGCCGCATGAGATGAGAACACGATTCATCTTTTCCACCACTCAAAACATTTTAAAGCCACCTTTTCCCCTTATAAAGCATTTCGCCATATGCACATTCATGTCTGGAAGATTGGCAAAGGAAAAGCTGTCTATGCTTTCAAAGCCATCCAATTCCCCAGCCTGGTACAGGAAAATAAGTGAAAGGACAGTGACAGATCTTTGAGATAATAGCAGCAGGCAGGATCACGGAGGTGAAGAATCTGTTATCTGATGCAAACTGCTCATCCATGTGAGGTGAATGAACTCTTTAAGGGGTGCCATTTAGTTCATGGGCAAAGATAATTTACTGAATATACCCAAAGCCAGGGGCTGCTGAATGCACTTCTTCAGCTGAACAGACTGCTCCAATGAACATGCTTATTCCTCCTTGTTGATCTACAGTTGAGTCTAGCTCATTAATAAGAAATAGCAAGTGATTTATTCACACTTTGTGCATTACACAACTCTAACCAGGATCACTTTATTTTTAGCATATATGTTTTTATTTGATGGGGATTTTTGCTTTATTCTATTTTCTTTTTTTTTTTTCTTTTTCAGGTGGGATGCTTGTCTTACTGGGCATGTGGGAAGGTCACAGCCTTTGGGGCTTATCAGAATTATCAGTTTGCCTAAGGAAAGTATCTTTCTGATCTCAGGAAAGGGCAGACTTGTTACAAAACACACACACATTATGCGCTACTGCACCATATAGGAAACAACTGCTAACCTTGTCTTCATTTAATTAGGAGCTCCTGTCTTTGGGAAGAGACAACAGGTAAAAGTGCAATTGCATCTTAGAGAACATATGCAAAACCCTAGTCACACTGTGGACTATTCCTATTTTCATAAAACTAAAGACAGTGCAGATTCTTGTCAGTAACAAGTGTGGTGTAGTTCGACAGTGGTAAAACAAATAACATTCCAAATACAAAAAAAAAAAAACCTCACAAATTTATTGTTATGTAGAACAAACATCATTGGTTTTCATCAGCATAATGTTGAGTTCAAGAAAAAAGTAATGTGGCAGGGCGTGGTGGCCCATGCCTGTAATCCCAGCACTCTGGAGGCTGAGACAGGAGATTCAAGACCAGCCTCGACTGCATCATGAGTTCCAGGTCAGTCTCAACTAATGACACCCTGTCTCAAAAAGAAAAAAACAAAAACAAAAAAAAACAAAAGAAAAATGAAAAAGTAATGCATTCTAGAGGACGGGGATATTCCATAACCAGAAAAACTGAAACATCTGAAATATTTTATACCTTTACTTGTACTGTGTTATATTAGATCTTTCCAATTATAATTTGTTAAATTTCCTATCTGCATTTTATGCACTTATAAAAATGTATACTATTATTTTTTTATTAAAAAGACATTAAAGTTTATAGAAGAAAGAAATTGGGTGATTTTCAGAGTCCTGGACACTGTGTATCTATCAAGCTGTTGAATAAATATTTACATAAAAAGAGTACAGTGTAGAGGTCAGTTGCAATGGAATGGTAGAGGACACGTTTGTCTTTGCTTTTGTTATGGTCTACAGTGTTGCTTCTGTGTTTATGTTAGTATCCATGTCCCATGAAAAGTGAGCCTCCTGTGGATTCTGAGAGAGCCACTGATTTCCTTGTATCTAATTCTTATTAATGGGAAATGAAAGGGACCCTATAATGCACTATTTCAGCAAGGATCCTTTCACCAAGCCCCACCAAGTTGGACAACTTCACTCCATCTGTTTAACCTTATGAGATCACCAAATCTAAACTCTTTCAGCTTGTGTTGCCTGCTTGCATGAATATCTAAAATAAAATGAAATAAAATAGAAAACCTCAAAAAAAACTAATAACAAACAAAGAGATTGAATCACTAGTTTACAAACCTCCCATTAAGCCTGCTGTGGTGGCACACACAGGTAATCCCAGCACTTGGGAGGCTACGGAAAGAGGATCACTGCAAGTTCAAGGCCATTCTGGAGTACACAGTGATTTTGAAGCCAGTCATGAACTATAGGATGAGATCTTGTCTCAAAAAGACAAAATAAAACAAACAAACAAACAAGAAATGCCCCGTTAAAGGAAATCCTGTACCTGAAGACTTCACTGCTGAATACTACCAAACCTTTAAAGAAGTACCATGAATTCTTCCTAAGTAGTCTAAAATATTTAAGGAAAAGGAACTGTTCCAAACTCATTATTTTTAAGTTAATTAATTAGTTAATGATGTTCATTTGTACACTTAGGGGTGAAAAAATTAAGTGTGTTAGATACATGTACCAACTTCCTGTGCTGAGTTTGATCAACATGTGATGCAAAATCATTATTTGAGACCAGCGTTATTTTGATCCAATGTCAGAAGAGGACATGACAACAACAAAGAAAGGTCTTGTCAGTCTCTACTGAACATCTGTGCTGAACATACACCGCAAATTCCTCAATGAGATTCTAGCAATAACATAGCAATGTTATGATCTAGTGAGATTCTTTCTGAGAAAGCAAGCCTACTTCAACATACGCAGATTAATCAATGTGATATATCACCCCAAACCAGTGAAGGAAAAATCCTTAATGGTCACTGGAAAAGATGTAGAAAAATCACATAACGAAATTTTATATTTCTTCAAGATAAAAAAAAAGGCATAGTAGTGTGTGCCTCTACAAAATGAAGGCCACTTATGACAAGTCTGTAGCTAAAAATCACATTGAGTTGGGAAAGGTTGAAAGATTTTCTAAAAAAGCCATGATAAAACACTGACATTTACTTTTATCACCTTTACTCAACATAGTACAGAAAGTTTCAGAGTATTTAGTCAAAAGAAAAAAATAATCACCCATAATGAAAACAGTAAAGTCCAATCTGCCCTGTTTAGACATGACAAGACCATACACAAAAATAATTTTGAACTAAGACAAGTGTTCAATAACTTTGAAATATAAAATATAGAAAAATCTGTTTATATGTTAACAGCAAATCTGTACAAGATCTTTCACAGGGGCCCAGGGATTTAACTCAGTGATAGCACCACCTGTCTTGCAAGTGCAAAGACCCAAATTCACTGCCAGGTACAAAAAAAAAAAAAAAAAAAAAGCTATAAAAATATCTAGGTATAAATTTAACCATATAGGGAAAATATCTGTACAATGAAAACTAAAAAAGTTTGAGAAAGGAAACAGAAGAGGAAACAAATTAATAGAAAACCCCCTCTGAATATCTGTTCAGCTTGCTTAGTCACCATTGAATGGCTTGATTTTGGTTTTCTTCAATAGCTAAGTCCATATTTTTCACTCTGTCTAAGCATTATGCCTGTTTCACTACCTCTCCGATGTTCGTTCAAATAATTTACAATTCGGTTTTAGCTTTCTCTCCCCAATTGTTATAGTATCAAGGGCAGTCATGGAAGACAACACAAAACCTCAGATCATTCCTAAGCATATTTACACATACAACCAGGTGCTTAATCTTTCAGATTTTAATTGTGTGCCAGAGCTTTTCAGAAGTTCCATGGACAGCTCATTAGATGTTTTTCTTAATTTGTTCCATCAACCTCTTCTGTATTAGATGTTTCATTAGTATAGACAGTGAGGATTCTAAAGGATCATCTTTTTTTTTTTTTTTGTGACAAACACCTGGAGTTAGCATTCCCACTGAGTAAGAATGATTCAAGTCAAACTAGGCAATAAGACACCCCCTACACCTTGGGCAGTTGCCAACAATATAAAGAGGCAACAATTATTTAGTGGTGAGATTTTTGGAGGCACTGCTCACCCTGTCTCCCCTCCAAAGTATTTTCTAGGCTGATGGCTTTTGTGGTTACCATGGTTGTTTAGCTACTAGTTTTCAATGCCCCTTTGTGCCCCCGAGAAGCAGATGGTATCTGGAAAAGTTTAAATGGCTCCAAGTGCAGATGAAGATGATTGTCAAGAACAAAATTTTATTAGATTGTTTCCTCCTTTGATTGATTTCCATAGTTCTGAAAAGTCGATCGTGATAATTTTTGATAGTGTTCTCATTGCTGTTAAAAATTTCTTATGAATTTAATTTTTAATTTTAGTTTATTAGTAAATGTGTATAAAGCACAATGTTTTTCTTCCTTTTAGGAAGTTGGTGAATGAATGTAACACATGTTAATTTCTTTTTTCATCCTCTTGCCCCTCTCCTTTTCCCTTTCCTTGACCCCCTTCCCCTAGCCCTCTTCTCTATTTCTAATGTTTTCTGGACATAATATTTATGTTCCCTGTATAGAGTAGGTCCTTGGAGTATTATTCTGCCATAAAAAAGACTAGATTTGGGTCATTTGTTGTACTATGGGTGCACCTTGAGATCTTAATGTTAAGCAAAATAAATCAGGCACATAAGCTCTTCAATTTTTTGAGGAGTCACTGTTTCACAATCTTACTCTGTCATTGTGAAGTGATTTGCCCACACAGTCTTTGATACTTGGGCTTCAGGTACGTTGTGACTCTGCATGCTCACCAGCCAAGGATGTGAATATTCATGGAAGGAAAAAGAGGCCATTAGCTGAGGCTCAATCAAACAGTGATATGCAGCTTTCCATTTCTATCCCACTGTTATCTGAAACTCAACCAACCACCTATCTAAGAGAAAGGGAGGTTGGGAAGTAAAGGTTAGCTCTATATCAGCAAAGAGTTGGTTTTTCCATATACAGAGAGGGTCCTTCCATTCCATTCCGTTATACTACATTAATACACTGAGAGAATCATAATATTACCTCAGTAAATACAGTAAAATTATCTGTTAAAATTTAAAAATTAACTGACAAAAATAAAACAAAGCCAAATTAAATTTTTGTTAATACAGAAATAGAAGAGACCTTCATTAACATGAAAAAAGTATATACAAAATTAGAATACAAATATATTTAAGGGAAAAATGTTAAGTATATTTCCTCTGAGATTAAGAACAGGAAGAAGAAAAAAATGGTTATATGCCATAATGATATCTATCATTGTTTATATATCTTTCAAGTTGTATATGAAAATATAAGTAAATATAGCAAATGCAGACTAAAATAATGAAAAATTATTTAACTCTTCATAGTATGATTTCTTAAAATAATAAAATCCACAGCTCTTCATTTACAATTTACCATAGATTGTCCACTTACTGAGGAAACATTGATGTATAAAGTTAATGTGATATCTCCTACTCCTACAATTATTTTATGTTTTAATTTAAGGTAGTCATTTTAAAAACAACATTAATATATACAAAATTTAGAAGTAAATGTAACAGTATGTTGGAAGGCTATCAAAATATTATAACAGTTTACTAGCAAACTGAAAGAAGCCATTAAAACACAGAAAAAGAATGTTCCCCCAAAATTAAAATTTTAAATTATTACGTTGTTTTTTTTTTTTTTCTATTACATTGTAAATAAATCCCAACTGAATTATTCTGGAGAAATTGATTGAGGAGCAACAAAGTATTTATAGAAAAGCAAAGGACAAAATATTTTAAAGACAGTTTTGTCCCTCGAAAACCGAGCCACTTCCGTTATCCAAATAATATTGCTGTGAATGTGGCTTCCCTAAGGCATTAAGTCTCTGACCTCCAATGAAGATGAAGATCATTAAAACAGAACAAAAGTGAGATCTATGGGTGGATTTTTTTTTTTTTGAGATTTATTCACGAAATACCTGGCATTATCAGAGTAGTGGGAAGAAGAGCAATTTACATGAAGCTTTGGAGAAGTTGATAATTCACAGTAAAATGAGAAGTATCACAGCCCCACTTCACACGGAGCAAGCTGATTGATTTTAAGTGGATTAATGGCCTAAAGGTGAAGCGCAAAATGATTCAGCTTCTGGAGATTAATCTAGAAACTGCTTTTT
The DNA here is from genome assembly GCF_012274545.1 of Fukomys damarensis. Taxonomy (NCBI): domain Eukaryota; kingdom Metazoa; phylum Chordata; class Mammalia; order Rodentia; family Bathyergidae; genus Fukomys; species Fukomys damarensis. The sequence continues at coordinate 78,497,178 of NW_022900917.1, forward strand.
GCCCCGAGGCTAGGAAAATATTTTAAATCAAAACCCAAGCTATTCTCAAATAAATGCCTATATTGATTTCCATGGCGATAAATTAAATACTGTGGCTCATCAAAAGGCATAAAGGGAGGAAAAATATAGGTGCCAACTATGAGATGATAGTTTTTGAAAATGTAAAGAAGAAATTCACACATACCTAAAATGTATGCAGAACGTGTTCAATTTTGTAAGAAAAACTCACAAGAGGATAAACCAATGAAGGCCTAAATCAGAAATTTCACATAGGAAATATCCTCGGGGACTACCAAATGTGTGAAAATTAATGAACCTTACTTGTATTCCTGGAAATGTTTGATGAAACTGCACCAAGATAATATGTCACAGACGCTGGTGAAACTACAAGCACTGATTCTGAAGTTGTTATGCTCTGGCAGGGAGGTGAGACGTAAGTGCTGCCGGTGAGAATGTGAACTGGTTCAGTAATTTCTGAAATCTGTTTACCTTTATATGGTAAAGTCAGAATCATGAACACCACATGGGTGTTCTAGCCTAAGAAAAGCGCACGCATCCAGGAAGGCCTAGTGTGTGTGGTGCAGGTCTGTGTTGGTGTCTCCTGGTGATTGGGCAGAAAAATACAGAACCAGGAAATGAGAGATGTGTGAGGCCTCAGGGTGAGGTGCAGTCAACACGAAGAAGGCCCATTGGCCAGGAGCTGTTCATGAGCACCACTGCGGGGTCGACGGTGAGGCAGAGGGTGTGCGGCATTGCGCTCGGTGTCCTAAGAACTCCGCCTCTGGATTCCCCTTCTAGGAGTCACCCGAGTGAACCTCTTGGACAGTCACTGGGGGAACTGTGTGCCGGATGTTTTGAGCTGCACTGATTTCAATAGCACAGGAAGAACAACAACAAGGTGACAAGACGCTGTGCAAGCATGTGAAAGGCACTGCTAAATAGCAGCGTAGGATGCAGCAAAGAAAGTCGTGTATTAACTCATGGAGTAAACGATCAATTCTCAAAGTTTTAAAAACATGAAAAAACAAAGAAGATGAGCATAAAAGCAAGGAAAATACGTGTTTTGTGAATACAAAGCAGGGAAAAGGTGAATACAAATCTCTTGAAAATGACTATTTCTGAGGAAAGGGAAATATTGAATTTATGCATCAACAGAACTTTAAAATCAAAGAAAATACTTATGTGTAGATACATTTGGATAACCATGTTTTAACTGGACATATTTTCATCATAAATTTTTTGTAATTTAAATGTGTTTATGTATTATGCATTTGTTATTGATTAAAATATGATTAACAACAAAGAAAGCTGTAGGGAAAGGTCATAGAATTCATCCTTACACTTGCTTCATTGCCCTACCTCTCCACGTCTCTTCATCTACTATGGGTTTTAATTCATTCACTTGTATAAACACTTCTTTAGCTTACGTCTGTCATTTTGCACCATTAGAATGCAATACATTTTCTTTCTTATTATAGAGTTCATAGACCAAACAGTTTGGTTGCAGAGGACTCATCTGCCCATTGTCACGCTGGGGGTAGCACACACAGTGTTTGAAAATGGAAGCAGGGTGTGGTCAGCAAGAATCTTTGAACTGGCAAAAGACCTACACCAGTGGTGCCTATTGTCTGACCCCAGTCTACTCCATTCTTTTCCATTCCTCTGTTAACCTTTACATTTGTAATTATGCAAAAATTATAAGCATAATTAATTTGCAAAAGCTGAAAGGGTGGGGGGCAGAGTTGGGTGCTGTGAATAGTCAAGATTTCTAGCCTCCCAAGGAAGTTAGCAGCTACAATGAGGGTCTGCCTCTGCCTTCTGGAGGGCCTTGCCACATCTCACTTCCTACCTGCACCTTCTCCAACACAATTCTTAGCACCAAGTATGCGTTGTAATTCTTTTTGAGGCCAGTGCTATCATGCATGGGAATCTGAAGGAAAAAGGTATACCAAGAAGGAAGAGGCAGCCAGAATGGGAAATGAAAATTACAACTTAGGAGAAGATGGGTAGAGGCTTGGGCTGCTTCTCTGGAATTACAAATGAAGCATGTATTTGTATGGTTATGTGCATCCTCATCTTTTAGCAACCTGCAGATAAATCATAGAATTCATAATGGAAACCAGGACAAGGTTTGCTTGTGAGCAATTTGTTGAATACTAGTCATATTTGGACAATATCCTCCGAAGAAATCATACATTGGCCTGACACTTGTCATTAAAGAGAGGAAGTGACAGCTACTTCTGACTGCACTGCCATAGCTCATATGGTTTTATTAAAGAGGCAGGAAAAGAGAGTATCAGCATTCAGTTCAGGAGAGCTAATCATGAGCTGAGGACCTATCATCCATCAGTTTTTACCAAAGTTCTGTTAAAATGAACAAGATTCAGCTCTTGGCTTCCAAGAGAACTTGTAAAACGAGAATAAAAAATGCTTACTTACAATTGTACCTATTTGAGAAAAAGTACTAACACAGATTGTTGAAGTATTGCATGAGGATTGTAGAGAACCCTGTCATTTTGCTCTGGCCACTGACTCAAATTCTCTCTATAAGTACACGAAAGAAAAAAGGTGGAGTAAGAAGAAGTAAGCAGAGAGAGGAGTGGAGAGATACCATCAAGATCAAAGTAATAGCAAAGAGTTGAAAAATAGCTGAGAAGGATAAAATAGAGAAGGAGAGAGACTTGTTCAAAGAGGTGGATATAGCATAATAAAATAATGGTAAGTTTGGAGCCAGAGAGATTTAATCTTATGTGAGTTTGAGAGTGAGTTATGTAAAATGAAGGAGAGAGTTACTACATCTTAGACATACATGAAGGCTAAGAAGCTACGACATTTAAAAATGACATACATGGGGTTTTCTTTTGTCTTTCTAGAGATTTTAATATTCATTTATTGCTTTTAAATATCATAGTAGGGATTGAATTTGAAAATATCAAGCCTATTTAAGCTTTAATTTAACTGTTAATGTTATACTTAACTTATTAAAGAATTAACCTTGAGTAAGCCAAGGCACAACACCTGCGAGTTGGAATCATTTCAAATTTTAAAATATTTTGTAAGACACATAATGAATTGGTGGTAGAACCATGAATGTGAGTAAACTAAGTGACAACAGAGATAAAAAAAAATGTTATGAATGACCAGGTAAGCAAGTCAAAACCTCTGTAATCTATCACTTTTGGGATACATTTATAATGGCCCATCACCAACTTTTCTTTCTACTGTAGAGATGAGCTCAAGCTGCTGAAGAGTTTTCAATATTCCCATTTGTTTCTATTCCCTGACTCACCCTTATCTTTCCTTCTCTGGTGGACAAATATCTCTAGACCAAAGCTAGAATTAAAATATGGCCCTATGCTATAGCCTCTCTGTAAGAAAGAGATATCTTAATGGTTCTGAGATAGAGTTTTCATATCTGTAACATAGGAATGCTGGTGACACCTGGCTTATATGGTTTTCAAAGCTGGACAAGAGATCAAAAAGTATCACTTATGGCCATAAAAACAAATATGAGAATAGTTTACAGTTATTAGGATCATTATCATTGGCATATTCAGACTGCTTCTCTCTCACTAGCTTTTGTTTTTGATGACATAATAAATATATCACAGTACAAATTTTAACAGCAATGTCTTGAGTACTTTCCCAACAACACAAAGGTATAATTAAATAAGGCACTGCAATGAATGTTTAGAAAGGAGAGACAGAAGAGTTATAGATTATGAATCATATTATCTTGGTTTCAAAGCCAGCATTTTTACTGCTAACTGCATAACCTTGTGACAATTCTTTGCATAAGTTACTCCATTGGCAAACTGGGATCAATAATGCTGTAATGTTCATGGGGCTTTTTATGGATTTTAAACTAATTAATAACCTAAAAGTAATTTAAACAATGTACGGCAAGCCAAATCTCAGTAAATATTAGCAATTAATTTGCTGTGATAATTAAGTCATTATTTTATTAAGTCCACTGCTTAGAAATTCAGATTCAGTAATTCTGTACAAGGTTCCATTATCTGCATTACAAACAAGTTTCTCTAGTGGTGCTGATGCAGGTCCCAAATACCTTTATTTTGAGAAATCAGAATTAGTTACCATATCCAGAATTAGTTACCATATCCTAGTATTACCTGATTCAGCTTGTTTCAGCTATTGTGTTTCTCTCACACCAACCATACGTCCGATACCATTCTGAATGCAGCATAAGTCTGTTACTTCATTTTATCCTTGTGTCCTTGTGTGCCTGAATCCAGATGCAACTCTGTAATTTGTCCTGAGCTCTCCTGTGCTGCGGTTGTTTTTCATTCCCAGTACAGTCATGCTTAGTATTAACTGAAGAACTGTACAAAGGATCATCTTTATCGACTGCCTCCTATGGATGCTTCGGTTTCCTCCACTTTGTTCTGCAAAATGCTAGCTGCCAGCTTTCCTCATTAAGGTCAGAAATGCTTTTGACTTGACGCTGCAATTGTCTCCTTAAAGAGAGCATTAGCTCCATCTTGTTTCTCTTTTCTTGGTTGACTGGATTATTTTGTAGATGAAATTCTGCACCTTGTGACAATATGAGAGACATTTCAAAGTGCTCTTGATTGGAAGACTCTTGTCCTTCTCAAAGTTTCAAGTGAAAACAATTTCCCATCAGAGAGCATTTCAGGACAGCTTCCTCTTGAACACTACAAAAAAAAAAAAATTAGTCAGGGTACTTAGTCTATGCTGAGGACCATGTGGCTTAGAAGGACAAGTTATTTTGGCTAAGTTCTCCTGGACAAAGCTTTCAGTGCAATCAACATTTACATAAGGAAACTTAGAGGTTTCTAGTAGGGAAGTGTGAAGTGATTTGTCTGAGTACATTTTCTGTTGCTGTGACAGAATCCCCGAAGCTGACTGATGAATACAGTGTGGAGGCTTATTTTTGCCCACGGTTCTGATGGCTGGGAACTCCAAGAGTAAAATGCTGGCATCTGCTCAGCCTCTGGCTAAGTTCTTCGGCTACTTCAGCTAAGGATGGGAAGCAGAAAAAGGTATGGACAAATGCAGGGAACAGTCACAAGGAGAAGGCTTGGTTTACTCAACCACTTCTGGGGCAACCGGTCCAGTCCTACAAGCATAAGAACTCCCTCCTTAGAGAAACACATTCACTCCTATTAGTGACTTACATTCCTAATACTTTTAGTAACAGTACATGAGGAATAAAATTAGAGTATGAGGCTTTGGAAGGAACAAACAAAATGGAAACCATAGAAGAATGCAAACCAGTACAGAATGGAAGCCAGTAGATTGCAATAGTTGGCAGATTACTGATTTGAAAAAGGCCCTTTGAAGACTTCTCTAGGAAAGTGTAAAATCTCCTTGCTTAGTGTCATTCCCCCAAAGGAAGAAAAAGCTGGAAAATTTACACCGAAACTCCTCTTTCATGGTAGCTTCAAGATTGTCTCACCCACAGCAGCCATCTCCATATGATGATTACTTTAAACCCCAACTAATTATGTGCTTATGAGCCATGTGTAGAGTCACAGGTTCTTGAAGTAGAAAGTCATAGGAATAAAACATATGAATAAACCTAGACACCAACTGTTCCACACACCTTCTTTTAGGTTGAGTTTCCTCAAGATAATTAGCTGTTCACAGGTATATTCCGAATAATCACATCCATAAATACATATATGCTATCACACCCTAATTCTGGCTCTATTCTCTGCCCTGCCCTGCCCTGGTATCCTTAAAAAGGATTCAAAGTGAACTTGATTCTACATTGATGTAAGTACATTAGCGTTTAACAGGAAATATAATTGTACAAAACTACAGGTAATAGAAAAACATAAGTAGATGGATTAAAAACATGCTATACAACAAGAACCAAATTTTCCACACAGATGGGGTTATCTGTGAATATGGGGTATTAAGTCTTAAGAGTGGTTTGACTGGCTAAGAAGCAAAAAGATCTAAAAAAAACATAGTAGCAGGCTGAGGAAATAGTGGTCTCAATTCTGTAGAAGATAAATGGTATTTTGGGGGTCTTGAAATCTCTCTCCAAAGGAAAGTTGATCAAGAAATGGAAAGACTGGGGAGGGAGAATAGAAAGGGAATGAGGGAAGGAATTAAATGTGTTATGGACGTGTAGCAACTCCACACAAAATATGTAAACACTGTCTACTACAAACATGTACTAATAAAAAGAAAAGGGAAACCTTTATGTGATAAAAACTTGGAAGCATGATTAATTTAGTTGAAGTGGCTCTATTTCATTCAAAAGTATTTGCCACCTACTGGCTCTGTAAAGGCTCAAGAAATATTTAGGAGAAGAAAAGATGCACTTAAGATCAAACTCTTAGCTGTAGGAGTAGATTGAACTGGAAAGGAGAGAATCTGGGAAAGGACATAAATTAGGAAACTTTGTGCAAAAATCCAAGGGAAACATGCAGGTAACTTTCAAAGGATGGAGAGGGAAAAGTGTGTAGATTTTACTTGATTATTAGATATGAGGAATTTAGTTCACTGAAAGAAGATTCCCTTATTATTAATCTACTTGTCTCCTAATAAGTGATTGCCATACGAAACCTGACTCTTTTTCTCTCTTCCTCCCTCCTTCTAGCATTCCTTCTAGAATTGTGTAACAGAGTAGTTAGGCATGCACAGATACTGAGCCTTTAAATATGGATCTCTTGGAGAAATAATATTTTCATCCATAAAATTTTTATTCCAGGGCAGACAAGTTTCACTTTCAGAAGGGCACAATTGAAAGTTTGCTTGTCCAGTGAGCTTGTGATTCTGTTTTTTGTTTTTTTTTTAACTACAGCCTTTCACTTTTCCTGTTTGTGTTTATACTTCTCCAGCTGTAAGTAGGATCTAACTGTCTCAAAGAGATGCTGAGATGCTGGAATACTGAATGCATTTTCTCGAGGATGGCTTTGAATTCTCAGATGAAAGTTCCTGCTTCACCGAAAATTATAATTCAAATCAAAACACTTAACCTTTCATCCCCATATATCTTTGAGGTCCAAATGAAGTAACAAAATACTTCTAAAATGTCAGAAATTTTCCAAAAGCAAAATACTGGAGAAAGATTTTCATCCATGCTTTAAATAAAAGACTCACATAGACAAATCTCCTAGAATTTTTATGTACTCAATTGTTAGATATTTAATTTTGTAATAAAGAAAAATTAATAGGAGGCAAGAGTTTTTGCTGCTACCATATTTCAGTAGAAAGAATGGATTTGTTTAAGCCATACACTTGCAAATGAAATAATAAAAGATGATTAAGTATAATGTATTAATTTCTACTTTGTGAGTAATATGGAACTTCATCTAGATTGGGAAAAGAATCAGAGCTTTCTGAGTTATCAATTTACTTGTAGGAAGCAATTATAAACTTTGAGCGTGCTCAAGCAACATAGACCACAAGACCTGTGCTTGCATCTTGATCTAACCATTTCTTATGAAAGGAGGGAGCTCATTTCCCTCTCAGACTCAAGGTTCTAACTTCTAAAATCACAATCATACCTACGAATATTTGTGAGATGATGAGCTTCTGCTCTGAATGTGCTTTAGCCAGTTTGTGCAAAGAAAATATCTTGAAAGAAATTGTACTTTTCACTGAAAAGTTTAACCTCATGAGCATAAGTGGAAAGCATTAAAGTGGCATTTTTAAAAGGAGATAATAAAATCCTGGAATTCTTATCCCAATAAATTTCATGAAGAAAACTGGTGGATGAGTTAAAAAAAAAAAAACAAACAACACTACTATTAGCAGTTCTGTGTAAACCTGTGACTCCAATCTTTCTTAAGAGCTTCAGTGACTTAGGCACCCTCTTCCATCCTGAGCTAGATAAGCATGAAGTCCCAGCAATAAAGTGTGGGGAAGCCTTGTTCTGCAGGATTCTCACATCCCCATTCCAGCAGGGTGACTTTTTACTCCAAAGAACACACACACACACACACACACACACACACACACACACACACACACAGGAAATGGGCTGCAGAAAGCATAGAAAGTTGCTCACAGTCTGAGATTTTTATTAGGCCAGGGCAGCTCCCTCATGGCCTGGGAGCTTAGGAAAAGTTCACAAGAGAAAAAGTCTCTTCTCTTCTGCTATAAACTCATTCTTGGGTCCTTATGACTAGCTACAAATGAAGAATAGCTATAGCATGTTTCCTCTCCACGTTCCCTTTCTTCCTGCAGAAAGCATAGAAAGTTGCTCACAGTCTGAGATTTTTATTAGGCCAGGGCAGCTCCCTCATGGCCTGGGAGCTTAGGAAAAGTTCACAAGAGAAAAAGTCTGGTCTCTTCTGCTATAAACTCATTCTTGGGTCCTTATGACTAGCTACAAATGAAGAATAGCTATAGCATGTTTCCTCTCCACGTTCCCTTTCTTCAGGGGTCCCTATCTGCATTTTTGAACTTGAGCCTTTGACAGGTGTGGCTACTCCCTTGGGGGACATCAGAACTGGAAATTCTCTTCTGTGCAGAATCTAATCTTTTGTCATTCATATGACTAAAGCAAAAATGAAGTGAGGGGAGAATGAATCCTAGAGTGATAGGGTGTTCAGAGCTTATATGTGATGTAACTAAAGATTCCATTGTAAATTTTTTCCTTTGTATTAGTCAGCACTTACTGGAGCGAAGTGTAGAAGAGTGCAAGAGATCTATCCACACGCTAGAGATCTGAAGAATCCAGTGGAGGACCTGGAGCCCACAGCAATGTCAGGTGCAAGTCTGCATCAGGAGGCCAAGGAATCTAGAGGGGGCTAGAGAGTGTGCACTGAAGACGGAAGCAAGTGAGGATGCCCAAGGCAAAGGCGAAGATCAGAGCTCCCCACTGCAGCTGCAGTGTCTGTGCCAAGAGCCAAAAGACTATGCCCAAGGTGAAGGCGAGGACCAGAACACCTCTCAAGACAACAGCCACCCTCGGTGAAGGCAGAGAAGCAGCAGCAACTCAGTCCTCCCCTCATGTTCTCCCTTTATACCTGTCCTCAGAACTATGCTAACTCAGCTGAGCTGACCATCAATTAATCCACCACCCCCTTTTTTACCATTTGCTACCCTACATCCCCACAGGCCCACTGTATGGCAACAGAGGCACTGGTGTTAAGAACAGCAAACAAATGTGGCAAGGTGATCTCAAACGGGCTCTTCGGTAACAGTGAGGGGAAGGTAGAAACATTCAAGTAAAGAGAAAGGCAATAAACATTCAGTGCAAACAAAGAAAAGTGGAATGTTGGTCAGGAAAATCTTAGGCAAGTTATTTTATATCTTGGACTGGATTACATGACGTGGGCATCTCCAAGACTGACAACTGCTTCCTAAATTACCCCATTCTACAGCAGAAGTATGAGTGAGTCTAGTTTAGAAATAGACATATAGATAATATAATTTTATGTTTTGGATTGAGACAAACATGACTTTCAGAGGTTATGAAGATCAGACTCAGCAGCAGAAAAATGGAAAGGAACCCGATGGCTCCTGGCTGATGGCGACTGCTCCTCTTCTGTGCCCAGCCCATCTTCCCACAGCTGGCCCTCACAGAGGTGGAAAACCCTCTTTCTGTGCACTGATACTATGCATTCTTGGGAATTTCACGACGAAAAGAGGTTTGTTAAATTTGCCAAAAGGTGAAAGACTGTGCAAAATGTTAATACACCAAATATTTAAGGAAGATCAAATTAAATTTCTTCAAAATGCTTTCCAGAAAAAAATAGAAGTAGAGAAAAGACTTTCTAACTCCATCTGTGAAGGGAAAATTATACTAATATCAAATTTAGATAAAAGTAATCTAAAAAAATTTATAAATCTTTTTGTCATGTGTATACACTTAAAATCTTCAATAAAATATTAACCAAATTAATACAACGAAATATAAAAATAATTACACACTATGACTGGGTGATATTTATGGAGTATATAAAAAGATTGTTCAGCATTAAAAAACTAATTACTATAACTCATACGAACAGGCTAGAGGAGAAAAATGATAATACCATATAGCATTGACCAGCATTCACTTACTGTAAAACTGAGAAAATTCAAATTATAAAGAAATTTATAAATTATAAAGTTCATTTTGACCTACAGTTTCAGAAGTACCAGTCCATTGCTTCTGAGCCTGTGAAGACTTAGCACATCAAGGTGAGCACGTGTAGTGAGACAAGGCTGCTCACTTTTTGGTAGGATTGAAAGAAAATGATAGAGCTCTCACAGTTCCCCATAGGACACAACCCAGTGACTGGCAGACCTCACCTTAAAAAGGTGTATTGATGAGCATCCATCTCTTAAAATTTCCACTGCCTCCAAGTGGGAACCAAACAACTAACAATGGGGCTTTGGGTGACATTGCAGATCCAAAGTACACATATATCAATAGATAGAATTTGATTTAATGTTGAACCAAGTATGGCAAACATTCTTAGCAAACTAACACTAGAAAAGAATTTCCCCAACTACCTAAAGAACACCTATCAAATGGCTAATAATAAGTGGGAGAAAATGGATATTCTTTCCCTAAAACTAGGAATAAGACAAGGATGGCACTTCTTGCCTCTCAATTTTGACATTATATAGTGTATTAGTTATTTTTCCCTCATTTCTGAGACAAAATACCGGGCACCCAAAATAAAAGGGAAAAGGCTTACAATTTGTGGAGGTTTCAGTTCTTAATCAGCTGGCTCTGAGGCTGGAATGGCAAACAGGCATGGCAGAGAAGAAACAGCATGGCACACAAAAGGCAGCAGAGGTAACAACGGGAATTTAGCAGCATCTTTCTACCCCGATCCATCACTCACATGTAGTAGCATGCAGTGGTTTAGTAATCACACGCCCTTAACCTCAACATCATGCATTCCAGATCCAACTGCCTCTGCAAAAGAAAGTCCCAGCTCCTCTGCATGAGGCTTAGGAGGGTAACTAAACACAGACCATAACATAGAAAATTCTACTTGGTGCAATAGAGTGAAAACAAAGTAGCCACGGATGGTGGCACACACCTGTAATCCCAGCTCTCAGGAAGGCACCCAAAATAAAAGGGAAAAGGCTTACAGTTTGTGGAGGTTTCAGTTCTTAATCAGCTGGCTCTGAGGCTGGAATGGCAAACAGGCAGGGCAGAGAAGAAACAGCATGACACACAAAAGGCAGCAGAGGTAACAACGGGAATTTAGCAGCATCTTTCTACCCCGATCCATCACTCACATGTAGTGGTTTAGTAATCACACGCCCTTAACCTCAACATCACGCATTCCAGATCCAACTGCCTCTGCAAAAGAAAGTCCCAGCTCCTCTGCATGAGGCTTAGGAGGGTAACTAAACACAGACCATAACAGAAAATTCTACTTGGTGCAATAGAGTGAAAACAAAGTAGCCACGGATGGTGGCACACACCTGTAATCCCAGCTCTCAGGAGGCTGAGGAAGAAGGATCGTGGGGAGTTTGAGGCCAGCCTGGGACTCCTAAAACTGCTGAACAGTTACAGCAAGGCCACTCAACTGAAATTTAATATAACCAAAGAAGATTGCACACTTACACACCAGTGACAACACACTGCCATACAAATTTTACAAAACAGCTTTTGTAATAGCATCAATGCTTTTTAAAATAAAAGAGTATCAGATATTTAAAAGATCATAAACATATGTTAAACTGCATCCCAGGAATTCCAGAAGCCCTGAATGTGACCCAGATCTACTTCTACTGAGAGAAGAGATTATTCCTCTGTCAGTACTGAAATGACTGGACCCAAACAGCATAATGTAACACACGCAGAGTGGTCAAAAAGCAATCATAGGTTCCCTCTAAAAGAAAAAGTCTTAACAGAGGAACCCTTGAAGCCCCTGTACCTCAGTGGCACTCAAGGTCGTGCTTTTGGGGAAAATTGACTTTGATGACATTGAAAAGGGAGTCCTGTGTAACTGTAGGAGGAATATGGTTAGAATAAGTTAGCCCATGGGATGTCTTTCTTTCAGACAAGTGGCTAAGGGATTGCAACATTCATTCTGTATCTATGTCTGTATCTAAACACCTCTCAAGACAACAGCCACCCTCGGTGAAGGCAGAGAAGCAGCAGCAACTCAATCCTCCCCTCATGTTCTCCCTTTATACCTGTCCCCAGAACTATGCTAACTCAGCCGAGCTGACCATCAATTAATCCACCACCCCTTTTTTTACCATTTGCTACCCTACATCCCCACAGGCCCACTGTATGGCAACAGAGGCACTGGTGTTAAGAACAGCAAACAAATGTGGCAAGGTGATCTCAAACGGGCTCTTCGGTAACAGTGAGGGGAAGGTAGAAACATTCAAGTAAAGAGAAAGGCAATAAACATTCAGTGCAAACAAAGAAAAGTGGAATGTTGGTCAGGAAAATCTTAGGCAAGTTATTTTATATCTTGGACTGGATTACATGACGTGGGCATCTCCAAGACTGACAACTGCTTCCTAAATTACCCCATTCTACAGCAGAAGTATGAGTGAGTCTAGTTTAGAAATAGACATATAGATAATATAATTTTATGTTTTGGATTGAGACAAACATGACTTTCAGAGGTTATGAAGATCAGACTCAGCAGCAGAAAAATGGAAAGGAACCCGATGGCTCCTGGCTGATGGCGACTGCTCCTCTTCTGTGCCCAGCCCATCTTCCCACAGCTGGCCCTCACAGAGGTGGAAAAACCTCTTTCTGTGCACTGATACTATGCATTCTTGGAAATTTCACGACGAAAAGAGGTTTGTTAAATTTGCCAAAAGGTGAAAGACTGTGCAAAATGTTAATACACCAAATATTTAAGGAAGATCAAATTAAATTTCTTCAAAATGCTTTCCAGAAAAAAATAGAAGTAGAGAAAAGACTTTCTAACTCCATCTGTGAAGGGAAAATTATATTAATATCAAATTTAGATAAAAGTAATCTAAAAAAATTTATAAATCTTTTTGTCATGTGTATACACTTAAAATCTTCAATAAAATATTAACCAAATTAATACAACGAAATATAAAAATAATTACACACTATGACTGGGTGATATTTATGGAGTATATAAAAAGATTGTTCAGCATTAAAAAACTAATTACTATAACTCATACGAACAGGCTAGAGGAGAAAAATGATAATACCATATAGCATTAACCAGCATTCACTTACTGTAAAACTGAGAAAATTCAAATTATAAAGAAATTTATAAATTATAAAGTTCATTTTGACCTACAGTTTCAGAAGTGCCAGTCCATTGCTTCTGAGCCTGTGAGGACTTAGCACATCAAGGTGAGCACGTGTAGTGAGACAAGGCTGCTCACTTTTTGGTAGGATTGAAAGAAAATGATAGAGCTCTCACAGTTCCCCATAGGACACAACCCAGTGACTGGCAGACCTCACCTTAAAAGGGTGTATTGATGAGTATCCATCTCTTAAAATTTCCACTGCATCCAAGTGGGAACCAAACAACTAACAATGGGGCTTTGGGTGACATTGCAGATCCAAAGTACACATATATCAATAGATAGAATTTGATTTAATGTTGAACCAAGTATGGCAAACATTCTTAGCAAACTAAAACTAGAAAAGAATTTCCCCAACTACCTAAGGAACACCTATCAAATGGCTAATAATAAGTGGGAGAAAATGGATATTCTTTCCCTAAAACTAGGAATAAGACAAGGATGGCACTTCTTGCCTCTCAATTTTGACATTATATAGTGTATTAGTTATTTTTCCCTCATTTCTGAGACAAAATACCAGGCACCCAAAATAAAAGGGAAAAGGCTTACAGTTTGTGGAGGTTTCAGTTCTTAATCAGCTGGCTCTGAGGCTGGAATGGCAAACAGGCAGGGCAGAGAAGAAACAGCATGACACACAAAAGGCAGCAGAGGTAACAACGGGAATTTAGCAGCATCTTTCTACCCCGATCCATCACTCACATGTAGTGGTTTAGTAATCACACGCCCTTAACCTCAACATCACGCATTCCAGATCCAACTGCCTCTGCAAAAGAAAGTCCCAGCTCCTCTGCATGAGGCTTAGGAGGGTAACTAAACACAGACCATAACAGAAAATTCTACTTGGTGCAATAGAGTGAAAACAAAGTAGCCACGGATGGTGGCACACACCTGTAATCCCAGCTCTCAGGAGGCTGAGGAAGAAGGATCGTGGGGAGTTTGAGGCCAGCCTGGGACTCCTAAAACTGCTGAACAGTTACAGCAAGGCCACTCAACTGAAATTTAATATAACCAAAGAAGATTGCACACTTACACACCAGTGACAACACACTGCCATACAAATTTTACAAAACAGCTTTTGTAATAGCATCAATGCTTTTTAAAATAAAAGAGTATCAGATATTTAAAAGATCATAAACATATGTTAAACTGCATCCCAGGAATTCCAGAAGCCCTGAGTGTGACCCAGATCTACTCCTACTGAGAGAAGAGATTATTCCTCTGTCAGTACTGAAATGATTGGACCCAAACAGTATAATGTAACACACGCAGAGTGGTCAAAAAGCAATCATAGGTTCCCTCTAAAAGAAAAAGAGTCTTAACAGAGGAACCCTTGCAGCCCCTGCACCTCAGTGGCACTCAAGGTCGTGCTTTTGGGGAAAATTGACTTTGATGACATTGAAAAGGGAGTCCTGTGTAACTGTAGGAGGAATATGGTTAGAATAAGTTAGCCCATGGGATGTCTTTCTTTCAGACAAGTGGCTAAGGGATTGCAACATTCATTCTGTATCTATGTCTGTATCTGTGTAAATATATCTATCTTAACAACCTGTCACATAGTTTCTTTGGTCATTAGTCTATTTATGTATCTCTGAAATGGTGTGTTTCAGGGATTATCATAAATACATTTTCTAGGTGCAAAAAATGAAATGAACACGTCACTGAGTGGAATAGTAATTTCGGTTGTATATTAATTCCATAAGTAGGCTTATCACTTGATAACCAGATCCCTTTATTAGAATTGTCCAAGAAATAAAAATACAACTGCCTCTTTAGATTGTTTTCATGTACTTTTTCCTGAAGAAACAGAAATTATCACATGAAAATGTGCGTGAGTATGAGGAGAACTATTTTCTGATGTAGTGTAGTGACCACAGCGGTAGATTTCACTCCTGAATTTCTGACGGATGCCCCTCAAAAAGGTCCATATTGTCTGATAAAGACATTAAGTGTGTGTTCCATTCTAACATATTCCCTGAAATATTTTTCTTGACCTTCTGCCCACCTTCTAGAATTACTTCCTCTAAATACATAGTTGAATCTGTTCCATGATGGTATTTTTGTCTTTTTATCTAGCTCTATTATTTTATTTTCATAGTACAGAAAACTCTAATTATACTTTGTTTTCTTCAAACTGTTCATCTGAATACCAGAAATTGTGCCTAAATCAAAATGAGGCTTACTGTTTTAAAATTGCTTTCCATCATAGGATTATGGTGTTCTTATTAAATGCTGTTGTTTATTTTTCCTTTCCAGTCTTATACTTCTTTTTAAAATGCTATCTGATTCTTCTCAGCTTTCCAAATAGTGCGGAGAGGCGCACAAGTCTGTGGATTAAGACTACATGCGTGAACAAGTGCAGTATCCTCAGTATAGGATATCTTGAGGAAGAACATACTCTTTAAAAATATATATACATACTCTTTAAGATTTCTTGTTTTGATTTGAGTGCACAGCAAGTGTGAGGTTAAAGAATTTGATTGGTATGTACGTGTATTTTTTTAGTTAGCTGATACAACTCCTGCCAAATATTATAAAATACTCTTTGAATATTAATAACAAATAAAGTGAATGCTTATCCCAATATTTAAGAATTACCCTACTTTCTTATTCTATATAAAAATTCAGATAAAAATTGTGGAGGACAAAATAAAATTATTTATCTTTACAGGCTTTCATCAATACTGCAATTAATGAATGCTATTTTCAGAACAGAAAGGAACTTTAGAATTTGAAGTTTCTTTCCACTAAATAGTGTTATTATATGTATTCACAACATACATTTATAGATGCATATAAATGCCAATGAAATGCATTATGGGTAGCACAAAAAATAAATCTTCAATGTAATCGTGTACAGTTTTTAGAGTCTGGTGCAGAACTCTATCTTTTCTGAGCTTCTGACTTCTAAATCTAAAATTGTCATAAGGATTAGAATAAATTGCTATCTATCTATCATCTCTCTATAATCTATCAGTCATTGGTCTTTTTATACATATCCTTAATCTAGTTAGACTTTAGCTTTTAAATAAATGTAAGAATTTTTATTTTAATCTAAGGCTGGCTGATGTGGAGGTGTAGAGAAACTGCATAAAAAAAGATTATAGTTTTTTGAAGTTCTGTGTATGAAACACATGAGCAATGAAAGCTTTTAAAAGTTCTTTATCTTTTCAAATTGATTTTACTCTTGTTTCCCCAATAAACTCCAAATTTTCCATCACATCTCCTGTCAACATAACTTTCTTTCTTGCTGAAGGATTCCTTAAGAGGTCAATTTTTTATGTTAATTTTTTATCTTCTTTGGTGTTAATTTGGTGACTTCTTATTGGTAGGCATGTGCTGCACATGATGATGAAATCATCTACCTTCTCTACCAAGTAATCTGCCACCTAAACATATCTACTTACCCTTTTTTGTAATTAATTCATTTTTAGACTTTACTGAAATGATACTTATTTACAGCCACATTTTTACATTTAGTTTTTCTCAGTTATAAGAATAGAAAATAAATCCCAGAGAGGCACTGCCGTCCTGAATCCATATAAGGTTTTAGAAATATTCAGTCACATAATCAAGGATTGATGCTTGAATTGAGTTGTAGAAGATAAATAGGTGTTTATCTAGAAGGAAAGAGAAACAGTTCACGAAGAGAGAGCAGTTAGAGCAAAAGGATCATAGGACACAGTGTTGACACACACTTTTGAATCTCTGACTCCCTCTGCAGGGCCTACACTATGGAAAGGAACCCCTATTTCAGTGAATGGTGCAGACAAGAGTAATGCCTGGGATCTTTCCAAAAGAATTAAAAGAATCATACCATAGTGATATAAGCACACCCATGTTTATAGCAGCACAGCTGGTAATAGCTAAAACTTGGAAACAGCCCAGCTGCCCATCAGTTGGAGACTGGATAAAGATGTGGTTTTTCTGTAAAATGGAATACTACTCAGGCATAAAGAATGAGAAATTGGAGTCATTCATAGGAAAATGGATGCATATTGAGGTTATACTCTTAAGTGAAATAAATAAGTCACACACTTTTAAAATACTGAATAGTTTCTCTGGTGTGAAAAACTAAAAGTGGAAATAAGATTGGAATGGTATAATTGACAATGTGAAATAGGAAGAAAAGCACTAAAGATATAGGGGAAAGGAAAGAAGGGAAAATAAAAAAAATGTGAGAAAATGAAGAAATGGAAATAAAGTATTTGTAAAAAGGGAAGGGAGGAGGGGGTGATGGGAGTGCAGGGACAAGGGGAAAAAATGAGAACCAAGATTTATCATGTAAAGGTACATGATCCCAGTGATGAATGTAACTGTACTTACTGTATACCTAAAATGTACCAATAAACTTGAGAAAATAAGAAAGAATGATGTCTGTGAAAACACATGCAGAATGCCAAAATTTTATTAACACCTTAATAGCTCCAGTGATCCTATATATATGCAATTAGAACAAAACTCAGAGTTGAGGCATGATTGTCTTTAATTTAGGTATTAAAATTGCCAGCTTTTGATTTTACAGTTGATCCCAGACACTGCGAAAAGGATTAGTAACTACTTTTCACTCATTTTAATCTGTTGGGAGACAAGGTTTTCTTTTATCCTCTTGTCTCACGCTGTAAAGCAATCGCTACTCATAAGTTAACAGAACATGAAAAGAAACATTGATGTACAAATGTGGCAAAGTCTAGATTTTATGATTTTAGAGATGCTCTCAGCAATTGACCTCCGTAGACTTTATTGTTCTTTAGTCACTGTATTGTCTTTCAGGGATTACTTGTTGATACCTTGGGATTGACCCATCATGATATCTCAGACACAGCCTCCACACCACCTCCATATCCTTCTCCAACTGCTCTCATCACACAGTTCCTGATGTCCAAATTTGCACGTACATTCTCTCCATGTAGCCATTGTGAACATATTGCAACAATGCAGCTTTAGGGTCCATGTAATGAGTAATGTACCATTGTATATGATTTAGACGGTGTCCTATGTACTGAGATTCCTGAGTTGAGGCTTTATAGGTTCAGGCCCCAGGAATCTCAGCACTCTGCTGGTATCCCAGTTGACCCCTTTCACCCTTCGATTGTTTATCTTATACTTCTTGCCATTATATTCACTTGCAAAATATATATTTTTATACTAATGAAAATATGGGGTGATAAGAGAGATTGATTTTACAGTAGTAGCAAGGAATATGAGCTCTTCTTTCTTATATTTATTCAATTTTAATTTTAATTAGTACATAAATGATCACATTTATTATGGGGATTTAGTACATGTACATAACCCCTCTTTGCTGTTTCATCCCCTGCTTTTTCCCTCCTTACACCCTCCAACCATCTCTTGATTCCCTTTCCATTTATAAAATGTTTATCTCCCCATTTTCCATTATCTTTATTTTACTTTGCTCCTTTAATACATATGTGATATATTACATATAATATCATATTTCTCATGCAAGGGTATATGTCTCATTTATTTCACTTAACTACATGGTCTCAAGAGCCCTAGTCTTTAGACCTTGACTCCTCCATTAATAAGTGATGTGTTGGTAGGGCGTGGTGGCACACACCTGTAATCTCAGCACTTGGGAGGCTGAGGCAGGAGGATCACTGTGAGTTCCAGACCAGCATGGGCTACATAGTGAGTTCCAGGTCAATCTCAACTACATAGTGAGACCCTGTCTCAAAAACAAACAAACAAACAAAAAGTGGTGCATTGTAAGTCTCTTCATCTCTAGTTTAGAAATAAAGTAGAATTTACTTTATTGAATACTTAGTAGGATTAAATGCAGCATTACATGGAAAGCTATTGCAGGAGATCTTATTTAAATGCCTCATTATCACTTTGAAGCCCTCTGCCTCTTATGACCTAACTAATGACTATCTTCCTTCAGTTGGGTGGATAGGAAGATGAGGGTAACTAACTACCCATGACACTTTAGCTATGTCTTAACTTGTAACAATATTTTTGTATTTTTTTCTCCAAAAGATACCATCTTATAAATTATATAAAAAGGTACTTTTTCAGTTTTCTATGGGCGAGAAAAGGTAGGAGGGAGATACTTAAAATGGGAAATGCTTAACTCCTACACTCATCTTCCTAAGACTTACATTTGGAGTGTGACTTGATAAAGCTGAATTTTCCACAACTTTGATTCTGGATGTTCCGAGGGAAGAGAATCATTTTCTCAAACTATATATCAAGTTTGTCCTGCTTTCAGCCTTTTATCAAGTAATCCCTTCAAAATCCTAAAAGTATTATATGGAAGTGTACTGTGACCCCAGTAATGGAAACATGTTTTAGGTGTGATGATAATAGTTCTGAGAAGGAGGATGATAAAATGATATTCCTGTAATGTCTTAAAGCAATGAAAACTAAGAGATATCAAAACAAATACCTCATCCAGATAAATCTAATTTCTTCCTATGGCTACTAGAGTATTGCTGATGTAATGGTATGCAACACTGCTACCCTGTTAGAGGACCTTAAGAGTCCTTCTTTTGGTTGGAGGCCCCAAAGAAAATAAGAACTTATTTACGAAAACTTGTTTCCTTGGCCACTAGACTTTCCCCTAATTTGGTTGACTCCTGAGTATTTAACTATAAATACCACTGACAATATATTAGTATAAGCACATGGGCAGAATTTATGTTAAAATGCATGCATAGGATTTCTTTTTCTTTTCTTTTCTTTTTTTTTTTTTTTTTTTTTTTTTTTTTTTTGGTATCATAGGATTTCTTGAAAACCATGTAGACTTTTAACAAAATATTTTTCTACTATCTGCTTTTGTACACACATATGGAATGGAATAAATTGTAACATTTAGTCCTGGTTTAGTTTGGTATTCTCTTTGCTCCAGCACATTTTAATATCTATATATGTATGCAGGCCAAGGGAAAGGAGGAAGTAGTGTTATTTGGTGCCAGAGAGCATGGTCACATGTATCTAATAGACCCTACTATGCAGGTGGCTGAAATAGGACCATTTGAGGCCAGAAGTTGGGCATCATGCTTTGCAACATAGTGAGACACCATCTATAAAATAAGGCTTGCCAGTATTTTACCCACTTTTGCAAAATAAAAGTTATGTTCTTAAGAATTTTTGAGTATGATTCTTCCATTCCAGAGGACAACATTTGCAAAGACTATGCATGATCAGCTACAGAATTTGACATTTTATATTGTTCCTTAAGTCAAGAGTTTCTTTTCTTACCTTGCTCCTCCTTTTTCTTTGTCTTCTTCCTCTCCTCCTCCTTCTCCTTTTTCTCCTTTTTCTTTTTCCATAATCATCAGTGTTCAGGTGATGAATCAGTGGGCCAGGAGGAATATGCACACAGGTGGGCCTGGAGAAGTCTACAGCATTCAATATAGGACTTCAGGCCACACTGAGCACTCTAAAGGGTATTCCTCTAAAGAGCAGTAAGATCCTCGGAAAGTTCTAGGGGGAAAAACTGCACAATTATGTCTGCATTTTTAAGAAGTCATTTTGTCTATATTATGAAATCAAACTGAAGGGAAGTAAGAGTTCATCCTGGACAAAGCTGGGACGTTACGCGTAGAAGTTAAAAAAGATATGTGGAAGGTAATCGGTGTAAACAGTGTCATAATCTGACATGGATTCCGAAGAAAATCTCTCTCTCTCTCTCTCTCCCTCTCCCACCCTCTGTCTTTCTCTCCCCCACTCTCCCTCCTTTCCTCCTTCCCTTTCCCTCTCCCTCTCCTCTTCTCTATCTTCTTCCCTTCTTTCTGCCCTCTTCATCCTTTCTTTTCTTGATTGTTATCTTGCTTTACCAGGGCATATCTGCTACAAACTATTTTCCAAACATACCGTACTCCTTCTTATTCTGAAATCTGCTCTCAGTGCTGTTCACATCGTAGGACACCCATTTATGCTTATAATACATTTTTTTGTTGGTCAGTTACGGGAGTAGAAGTGGACACTTCTCACAAGGTGGAGAACAATACCATCTTCCCGGAAATTTTGACTTCTGATTCAAAATCATGAAATGTCAAATTTTGGGCTTAAAAATGAATAATTTTGTATATTTTTATATGATGGATGTTTTCAAATGATTTAAAAAATGTATTAATAATAAATGAACTATATATTTCTGAAATCCTGAAAATGTCATTATTTTCCCACTAATATCATTGTCTAATATTTCAGGAGTCTCACTAAAGATCAACTCTTACATCTATTTCTTGAGGAAAATAGAAAGTGGTTGCATAGGCTTCTGGCTATTTTAATTATGTTTAAATTTGTCTGCAGTCATGAGACTTATTCTAAGTTTTTTTGTTTTGTTAAATTTTGATTGATTATATTTTGGATTTTGATACTAAAGTATCTATTCATATATAAAATCATTCAATAGTATACAAAAAATCAGATTCACAGATTTACTCATCTAGTACATTTGTAATTTGTCTTTTTTACCACTCCTTTAGAGGAAAAAGGTAGGAGTTTGGTTAGAAAGAAATGGAACTTCCTTTAACACAAGTCCAAACACCTTCAAACAACTTCTCAGGTTTAGAGAAGACCTGACTCCTCCCTCACAGGTGTGTAGAATGGGATTGAAATGTTCCTGTCTGTAAACTGCGTCATAGTCAGCCAGTATCGGTTGCTCATAGAACGGTGAGTCTGCTTGTGAAAGTGGTTATCTGCTGCTGAAACATTGTTTTGCAGTCGCAGTGGATAGATGTCTCCTGCTACCATGGCAATGAAAACCTCCCTGAAAAGGGATCTAAGTGGCACAGAACCATGGCCACCACTTCGTAGTCTTGCCAGGCACCTCCACAAACAGCAACGGCCCCCATTCTAGCACACATTTTGTCAGGTAGGCTAGGTTATACCATACCAACAACCCCTTCCACATAGAAGTTTTACAACAGTAAAAGTTTACTTTTCACGAATGCAGTTTGTCTGTGACAGTCATTCAGATCTTCACTTACATATTCATTCCCTTAAGAAACGTGGACAGAACTGCTACCACGTGGAATGTTACTAATTAGAAAACCAGAGGGAAAGGAACCTCTGGCAGCTGTCAAAAACCAAATTTTCCTGTCATGGATTTCCAAATACCTCTTCTTTGCAATATTATCAGTTAGATCTGGTTCCGTAGAGCCAGGAAATTAAGCACTACCATGTGCACAGAAGAGCACAGTCTCAAAAGTAGCCTATTGAGGACCACAGAAACTTTTCCTTCTCACCTCCCCATGGTGCTCACCTCATTACTTCCACCTAAATTAAATTCCTGCTTCCCAATGCCAGCTGTCTTGACATTTTCTACATTTTTCATTCTCTTCCATTCCAAAATGTGTTTACTTAGATTTTTATTCCATGCTTAGCCAAAAGTAGAATTTTTTTTTTCAGCTTTGAGTTTATTGGTACATTTTAGGGATACAGCACAGTTACATTTATTGTTGGGATCTTGTACCTCTACATGACAAGTCTTGGTTCTCATTTTTTCCCCTTGTCCCTGCCCTCCCTTTACCCCCTCCTCCCCTCCCCATCTACAACCACTTTATTGCCATCTTTTCATTATCTCACATTTTTTCTTTTCCCTTTTTACCCTTCCCCTGCCCATCCCACCTTCCCTACACCTTTAGCTCCTTTCTTCCCATTTCTCAATGTCAGTAATCTTATTAGGATCTTCTGTATTATTGCAGATTATTCACACCAGGAAAAGTAGAATTTTAATGGGAAAGAGAAATTATATTTTCATAAACTAGAGTTCTTTTTTCATTAGCTCTGTCATTTCAACATGTATCAGAGCGTAATCTCAGTTGAGCAAGAAGGTGAGCCTTCCTTTATCCTAAAGCACCACTTTCTCCCCCAGAGACAAAGCACTTGATATGTTTTCCATGACTTGTGTACAATTTGTTTTTTCCCTCCAACAGCAAGTTTTAATTTTTCCAATCCTCCGATTTAAAACATTCAGGTTGCATATCATTCACTTGGGATTTATTAAACGTGAAGCAAATCGAAGTCTTTGAATATCTTCATCTATTTTAATTTGTAACTATTTTATTTGAGGTTTTACAGGTGTGATTTTTTATAATTACCTCTTTTGCTAGTTTCATGAGAAATACAGAAGATTATCCCGTTGTGTAGGAAAACACTGTTAGAAAAGGCCAAAATTCTCTACGTGCTTGTTCGGGTTCAGACTTCACTAATCTTGCTTGATAGCATCGCCTAACTTTAATTTCCTCATCTGTGAAATACAAAGGTTTCCTGGAAAATCTCTAAAGAATTCTCCATAATCAAAATGAGTGATCGAGGACTGCATTACTCATTTGCTAAGAGTAAAATTTTTTAAACAGAACAATAATTCACTCCCAAATGCTCCCACTGCTTTACTTTCAATTCAATGAATTCTTTAAAATCACCTGTGTTGGAAAGGATGCAGAGGAAGAGAACAGGTATAATGTCTCAGTTTCAGAGAAGAAAAGACAGAAATACATTCCAGTACTGAATGTGTAAATGAATAATTTTTAATTAATATGAGAAAAGTCCTACAGGGAGGGTCCAGATTCTGATATTGATATTCAATATTTAAATATTAAAATATAGTTACGATAATAGACATGAATGTATATGAGTAGTAGCTATGAATATGATAAATGATAGGGAAAACTGTGAGCCTTAAAGGCCATAGCCACTAGAATAAATTAAAACTATATTAGCAAGTACACTATGACATCTGTAATTACACTTCCAACACAAACAGGTGAACACACATATTGGCGTTTTATCACTTTGATTATCATGGTAATTTTGGTAAAGATACTTTGTAATTTGGTAAAGATAATTCACTTTTGTAAAGATACTTTTGGTATCTTTTGGTACTTTTAGTAAAGATACACTCAGGAAATGTATTATTCACTAGGGAAATGACAGGAATATACAGTCAAATAAAAATGCCCAGAATTACTATGTCTTTCCTTTCTTCTTTAATCTTTAATTGGAATAATTCGTTTACTTTTGCCATTTTGTTGAGACTCCAATATAGATCATTGCATTTCAACTTTTTTCCTTTTTTGTACATACAACTATTTAAAGCAAAACGTTTTCCTTTATAGAGAGCATACACATACATAGGTAACAGATATTTAGATATTACATTTTATATTTTATAGAGCTAAGTATTTCATATAATATTCATTTGATATATTCAGTAATTATAAAATACATGCTTACAAACATGTCTGTGTATACATTTCAGACTGTACACTAAAAGATTGCACACAAATAAGATTAATATCGCATTATATTCCTAGATAATCTTGCTCATATCACTACAGTTACAGTGACAATTTCTTTACATCATCTGTTACTTGACTCGATGTCTGTTCTTCTGACATGGGGTGAAGCAGTTTACATTTGTTTGGAATTTCCAGTGTAACCCCTAACCCCTCCTATCATATTACTTTGACTCTGTAAGGGTATTGGTATTAAGGTTTCCCTTTTGAACATGCCACAGTTCTATTGTTTGAGCTGAACTCTCTTTGCATCATAGCCAGAATATATAGGTTTTTTTATGTATATGTTTTGAATCGATTCTTCAGTTTCACAGCCACGCGGCGTGGAAGGCACAGACTTTCCTTGCGTCCCTCCAGCAGCTCATGCACGATGGCCTCCCCATCACCATGCTGTGCCCAGCAGCACGTGGCTATGACAGATGGGACAGCAAAACTGTTATCACCCATAGTCAGTAGTTCACCTCAGAGTTCACTCTTAGCAGTGTATGTTTTGTGAATTTTTATAAATGCGTAAGACAAGTTCAACAATTGTGAATTAATTTAACTGCCCCAAATATAAAATTCAGCTATTTTTCCCACCTTGTCTCTCATCTCTTAGCAACAACAGGCTTACATTGTCATAAATTAGCCTTTACAGATTCTTATAAAATATTTAAACTATTTAGATTACCTTCTTTCACTTGATAAAATGCATTTAATTTCCCATCATGTTTTTAATACATTTATAACTCATTACTTTGGAACACTGGGAAATATTTCTTCACAGAACTTACCACATTTATTTATTCACTTATGTACATAAGGATATCTGTTGTTTAGAAATTTGGATAATTATGAATACAGACACTTTAAATATTTATGTGTAGGTTTTTGTGTGAATATACAGCTTGAAATAATTTGGGCAAATACCAAGGAACATGATTGCTAGATCACATAAGGGCATATGTATTTTTTTAAGGAACTGCCAAACAGTCTTCCAAAATAGCTGTACCATTTTTATTTCCTATCAGCAAGGAATAATACTTCCTGTGGTTCCATATCCTAACAAGCATTTGCTATTGTTGGTGTTAGGGTTTTTAGTTAATCTACTAAAAAAGAAGATCTCTCATTGTTACTAAGATTTTTTTTTGTTTATTAAGTTTATTGGTACATTTTAGGTACACAATACATTTACATTCATCATTGGGATCTTGTACTATCAGGTTCTTATTTTTCCTGATTCCCCAGCCCTCTTTTCACCCCCTCCACCCTTCTCTGTTTACAAAGACATTGTTTCCATGATTTTCCTTTTCATATATTATTTCTTTTCCCTTTTTAATCTTTCCCCTACCCTTCCCACTTCCTCTACTCTTTTAGACCCTTTCTTCCTTTTCACAGTGTCAATTATATGTTTTCTTTCTTATTTACATTTCTAGTTTTTCACACCAGAGAAACTATTTGGTACTTACGTGTGTCCTGTTAATTTCACTTAAGAGTATGGCCTCAATGTGCATCCATTTAGCTATAAATATCTCTACTTACTGGTTCTTTGGGTAGTACTTCATTTTATAAACAAACAAACAAACAAAATCCACATCTTCTTTATCCAGTCTCCAGTTGATGGGCAATTGGACTGCTTCCAAGTTTTAGCTATTATAAACTGCGCCATTATAAACATGGGTGATCATATATCAATGTGGTCTGATTATTTTAATTCTTTTTGGAAGATACCCAGCAGAGAAATAGATGGATCAAATGGAGTATCTGATCCTAGTTTTTTGAGGTATATCCATATTGATTTCCACAGTGGTTGCTCCAGTCTGCCCTTCCCACAATGAAGAAGGGTTCCTTTCTCCCCACAACCCCTGCAGGCAGTAATTGTTATTGGTCAATTGCTTGATAGCAGCAATTGATAGCAGAAAGCTTTATAGCTTTCTGTGGTGAGATAGAATATCAGTGTTGTTTTCATATGTACTTCTCAAATGACCAGTGAGTTTGAACTTTTTTTTTCCATATGGTTATTTTATGCTTTTGCTTCTTTTTCTGAGAAATGTCTGTTCATTTCAGATGCCCATTTTTGAATTGGGTCTTTATGTTCAGGGGATCTCTCTCTCTCTTTTTTTTTTGAGTTCTTTATATATTTTAGATAGTACACCTTTGTCTGGGAACAGCTGGTAAATTTTTTTTCCTATATTGAAAGTTGTCTCTTAGCTCTGCTTTGTATTTCTCTGGCAGTGCAGAAGCTCTTTAAAAAGATGAGATTCCACTTGTTAATTCTTTGTGCTAGTTCCCCTGCTATTGAGGATTTGTTCATAAAGTATTTTCCTATGCCAATATCTTCAAGAGTTCTACCTAACTTATCTTCCAGCAAGTTTTTTTGTTTTAATATTTATATATTTAATCCATTTCAATTTTAGTTTAGTTCATGGTGAAAGATATGGGTCTAGTTTTAATCTTTGACAAGTTGAAATCCAGTTTTTCCAAAACTATTTGTCAGAGACTATCTTTCCTCCAATGAAGATGGTTGGCTCCTTTGTCAAACATGAGGTAGCTGAGTATGTCTGGAGTTGTTTCTGTATCTTTTATTCTGTTCCACTGATCCTTGGGTCTGTTTCTTTGCCAATACCATGATGTTTATATAACAGTGGCTTTGTAGTATAGTTTCAAGTTGAGGATTATGACACTGCCTCTGTTGCCTAGAATGACTTTTGCTATTCTAGGTCACTTCTGGTTCCAAATGAATGTTTGGATTTTTTTCTGTAGTTTTGTGAAATATAATGTTGGCATATCAATTGGGATTGCATTGAATCTCTACAGCAGTTTTGTAAATATAGCAACTTTCACTATATTGAATCTTCCTACTCAGGAACACGGGGGATGTCTTTTCATTTTCTTATATCCTCTGAAAGGTCTTTTTTCAGTGTTTTGTAGTTCTTTATGTAGAGGTCTTTTTTTTTCCTTTGTTAGATTGATTCCTAAACATTTTATTGTTTAGATGCTATTGTGAAAGGGATCATTTCCCTAATTTCACTTTCAGTGAGTCTGTTATTTGTGTACAAGAAAGCTATTGATTTTTGAGTGTTTACCTTGTATCCACCTACTTTACTGAATCTGTCAATTAAGTCTAGAAGTCTTTTGGCTGAATTTTTTTGGTTTTCTACATAGAGTATCATATCATCAGCAAATAATGGCAACTTAACTTCTTCCTTTCTTATGAATATTGCTTTTACTTCTGTTTCTTATCTAGTTTCTTTGGCTATTGTTTCCAAAACTATATTGAAAAGAAGTGGTGACAGTGGGCATCCTTCTCTTGTTCCTGATTTTAGTGTGAAGGTTTTCAGTTTTTGGCCATTCGGTATGATGTTGGCTGTTGATTTTTCATAGATGCCCTTTATCATGTTAAAATAAAGACCATCTATTCCAATTTTCTGCAGTTTTTTTATCATGAATGGGTGTTGAATTTTGTGAAATGCTTTTTCTTCATCTATCGAGAGGATCATATGATTTTTGTCCTTGACTCTGTTAATATAGTGTATTATATTTATTGATTTACACATGTGAAACCATCCTTGCATTCCTGGGCTAAATCTGACTTGGTCAGGGTGTATGGTCTTCTCAATGACACTCTGTATTCTGTTTGCCAGTATCTTATTGGGGATTCTTATATCTATGTTCATTAGGGAGATTGGCCTGTAGTTCCCTTTTTTGGTTGGGTTTTTCCCTGGTTTTGGAATCAAAGTAATACTTGCCTCCAGGAATGAATTTGGAAGTATTGCTTCCCTTTCAATTTCATTGAAAAGTTTAAAGAGTAGTGGCAATAGGTCTTCTCTGAATGTCTTGTAGAATTCAGCAGTGAAGCCAAAAGAACCTGGGCTTTTCTTTGTTGGTAAATTTTTAATTACATTTTAAATTTCACTGATTGTATTTAGGGTGTTTAGAATTTTTATATCTTTTTTTTTTCAACTTTGGTAATTCATATGTATTTAGAAATCTACTTATTTCTTCTGTGTTCCATTTTATTACACTACAGGTTCCAAAAGTAAGTATTTATGATCCTCTGGATTTTTGTTGAATCTGTTGTGACTTCACCGTTTTCATTCCTAATAGCATGTATTTGAGCCCCCCCCTTTTGATAAGGTTGGCCGAAGGTTTATCAATTTTATTTAATCTTTCAAAAAACCAAATCTTTGTTTATTTCTTGTATTGTTATTTTAAAATGCAATTTCTCAGTGACATTGTAGTATGTAAATATGACTGTATAACCATTTTAATGAAACTACTCAGAAGTGTATATTTACAAATCCAAAATTATTATTTTGTTTTCATTTGTTAAATCTGAATTTTTTATTTTTTGGTATTTCTCTTCCTATGACAAATACAGTATTTTTCCTATCTTTCTCTTCTCCCTTTGGTTTGTTAATTTTGTTATTCTGTTATTAAAGTGATTATGCTAAAGACTGAAATATGCGTTTCATTTTCATGCAAGTCTAGTATCAACTAGTATTTCGCTATGACCCAAAGCAGCAAACATACAAATCTCTTACTAGATTTAGCAATTTTCTTTCTTCGTGTGACATTGCTGTCACTTATTTTGAAGTTACACATATTTTATCCATTGCTCCCAACTATTTCCAGTGGTTTAGTCTCATTTCTTCTCATTTTTTCTCTTCCCTTCTCTTCTCCTAGTCTCCCATTTTCTCTCTCATCCCACCCTGTTTCTCACCTTTCTGTTTTTTGTGAATATAACATTATTTCACAACCATGTTTGAAGAACTAAGGCAGGACTTAAAGAAAATCAAGTTCTTCCCAACCTTGGGCAGTTCACCCCTGCCCTTGGATTATCCCTCACCCCTGTAGCTATAACTCCTTGTTCCAGTACAGATAAAATTGACAACTATGTCTGTCCTGTAAACAAAGCTTATGACACTCTATTCTCATATAAATCATAGGACAATGTCTTCTTTCAAGGGTAAATTACAAAACTGCCCTTGTAAGTTCAGTTTCTATGTCACTAAAAAGACTACCTCCTTCCACCAAATGTATAAAAAGTAAAACTTTTCTTTGTTCACTACTCTTCCTTTGGACATTAGTCCACAGAGCTGAAGTTCACCTAAAACCTGAAATAAATCCTCTTTGTTTCCCAGTGGTGTCCCCTGTCTCTTTTATTCCACAACAGAGCACTTTATTTGAAAACAAAATTCTAATTTGGTCTCTTTTTTCTTTTTTAGCATTTAGATGATATCCTCCTACTGTAATGTCTTTACCTTGATCTATGCTAAAAAGTCAGCTATGAGCCTTGTTGGTCTCTGACAGGTAATGTACCCTTC
This sequence comes from Fukomys damarensis, assembly GCF_012274545.1. NCBI lineage: Eukaryota > Metazoa > Chordata > Mammalia > Rodentia > Bathyergidae > Fukomys > Fukomys damarensis. The sequence continues at coordinate 78,526,957 of NW_022900917.1, forward strand.
TCTATTTTTCTATTTATATAT